>NC_030416.2:21844067-22104067 GCF_001660625.3 Ictalurus punctatus
TGCAGTCATATTCCGAATATAATGTTTATATACGTAGAGTCATTGGAATATTGCTGTATACATGGTTGTTGTAAGTATGCTGATCTACACATGCACTTTTCCTTTCCTGCTGTTATTTCCTGGGAGATTTAAGATGCTGCTGTAGGTTATAGAGACTCTAACACTTCTCACCGTCAAAAATGCCTCACAACACTGCCTCTAAATGGAAAGGTTTGGGTAAGCATCTGTTGAGCTAAGCAGCTGTTAACACACACAATTCCTTGTGAACTGAGCATGTGCATATATCTCCTTTCAGTGGATTTTCTGAATAAGGTGTTTACATGCAACAAATTTAAATTAAAACAGGTATATTTTGGGGGTGGGAATGTGTGGGAATTGGGCAATCAGATTGCGGCATTATCATGACTCAATACTAAGTAGAATATTGCCATTAATATAGGAATATTGATGTGCATGTAAACATTGTCACTGATGACCTGTGACCAAATAGCATGAACTATGAGTATTTTTTGGTAGTATATTTTTAAAAAATTACTTATTTTTACACATTTTGTGCCTACTTTGTAATGATTTCAACACTGACAACCCTTCAGCACTAAACTACCGTTTAATTGATAGTTCACCCAAAAACTGAAAATTCTGTCATCAATTGCTCACTCTCATGCAGTTCCAAACCCTTTCATTCATCTTCGTAACACAAATGAAGACATTTTTAATGTAACCTGGGAGATTTCTTTCCCTCCATTTACGGTTAATGAAACCAAAACTTTGAAGCGCTAAAAAATTCAAAGTGGTTTAATCCCAATTTTATGAAGCGATAAGAATGCTTTGCAAAGCTTTATTCACAAAATATCTTGTCTTCTGCATAGATCTCCAACACGCATTCAGGAGAGACCCATAATGCATGCGTTTTGTGTTGATGCGAGAACGGACAAAAAAATGCAAGTCCTCCTCTTTGTTGAAATTTCCAGACATCTTTGTTACAAAGATTGTTCTATGTGTGTTTGTGTAAACAGTGCAGTGCTTCCAGGTCCCGTTGTATCCCGAGAACGTCTGCTCTCGCGTTCTCACAATACAAGGCTAGTAATTGGTGATAGAACTTAAATTTTTTTGCTGAACTAAACCTTTAAGAGAAGGACAATGAATGCACCACTGAACTTATTTTTTTGGGCATATGTAATGGATCTGTGTGGCTAATAAGCACTCAGTGAAGTGTTATTGAAAATAACTGCCGAGGAAGCTGTTTATGTAAAATATATTCAGAGAACAAGGCTAGACAAATACACGCATACACATACTCTAATACACAGCACATGATGTATCTGTGTAGAAGCATACAGTAATTAGCTAGCTACAAAATGTACTTAATAGAAATATGCAAAAAAAAAAAAAAAAAAAAAAAAAAAAAAACCTTCTCATTATTGCAGGCTTTCCTGAACTGAAGTATGTTCTCAACCACAAATTAAATTATGGCATTTTAAAGTCTGGATACCCCCAAACGTGAAAGAGAAAAACATTTACAGTGCAGGAGTATCACAGACATTTTGACAGTTGGTATCTGATCACAGACCAATTTGATAATCTACTTGATCAAAGCACTGTGTGAGAAAAGCACACTTAGCTAGTAAGGTTTTAGACATCTTTTGACAGAAAGGCACTTTTTACCACAGGGGTTGTAAAACTAGTTTCCTAGTCTGAGTGCACACTACATGATGTTCACAATCTCAAAATTGCTGACCCTTTCAAACTACACTACTTAAATTTGCTTGTGATCAGTTGTTTGGCATTATAGAGGTGTGCACACTCCACAATCATTCTCAGATGAGGTGTACACACTACATGATCTTTCACTGGGAGAGATCTCTGCCAAAGTACGCATGATCCCCAATTTCTACTTTTTCACGATAATATACATGAGAGCTCTCTATTATGTGACTTTGCACAAGTACATTTTGTGCAGAAACATGAAAAAGGAAAAATAAGAGAAAATGTGGAGGAAATATTGGTTGAGGAGACCTGGGCAGTGTATAGTGAGAATACATATAGCTAATTTTATATTGTGTGCCAGCAAGAATCATGTCATGTTTGTTTTTATTTTTGCTGTTCCTAACAATCATTTGGGCAAGCAATATTATTGTGCTTACATTTTGCCCTCGCCCTACTGGACAAATTGGAGGACAATAAATTGGATTCAAGGATCAGCTGGGCATGACAGCAGAGGAATTTGATTTCCTCTTGGACTTTTGGTGGCTCTTTCTCATCACTGCACATGTGACTAGTTGTAGAGGGGCTCACACGATTACACGATTCATCACCGGCAAATTCATAAGTCTCTGCGATTGTTCCAAGACTCAGAAAATCATGTCGCTGAACCAATCACACTACACAAGCCAGACACCAAAATTACTTGCCGACTGGGATATCAGGGCTAAAAATGTGTCGGCTTTACCCAACGTTAGTGCCCTCCACTAATATTGGCAACCTTGGTAAATATGAGCTAAGAAGGCTGTGAGAAATAGTCTTTATTGTTTTCCCTTTCGATCTTTTGTTCAACCAATTCATAAAAATGCTCTGCCCTCCTAGGGAAGGAGGGGGCGGGGCGGGGGGTGGGGTTATATCACTAGATGGTGTGTATGTGTGTGGGTATATATATACATACATACATATATATATATATATATATATATATATATATATATATAATTTATTATAATTTAATCTGTAATTTAATCTGTCATTTTATAGCCTTAAATTAAATAAAAACTTAAATGAGACTTTATTTTAGCACTTATGTCAGTGAAACAACTCAACACAACCTTGATGTGTCATGTTGCTGCAATGAGAAACAGCCTGAGGTCACTGTGGGATACGATATTGTGACTGAGAGGAGAAGTGGATAATAAAGAGATGGAGTAAAACATGGTCGCATGTTTCTCCGGCGAATAATTTATTTATTTTACAAGTATAGTATACCACAAGCCTATAAAACTTTGAAACAAATATCAGTAGGATGGTAATCTATATAATATATTAAAAATCTAAATACTAAATAAAATAAAAATGCGTTTGGGTGACATACCTGGAGATGGCTTCTGAGATTTGTAGTGTTTGCCACTTGTTTTTCCAAAATGAATCCAAAATGTTCCCAGATCGCCGATGTAACATTTGGTTTCCCAACAAGATCCATCGCAGCAGAAGAACCCGAAGAGAAATCGCAGAACTCACCTGACTGGATTTTGCCGCGCTCAAACAAACTCGCACCAAGCTAACAGACAACACCATATACAGCGTTTCATTATGATTACGTATTTTATGCATTAACATAAAATCTCCCGCTATATGGTAGGCTATAGATTCAAATGATTATTGCAACTGTTATTATTATTACACTTGTATACAAAACATTGTACTTTGTACTTGTCATAGTGCCCACTCAAGCAGAAACATTAGCATGGCGTGTGATGTGACACTACCGCAGGTGGCACTCCACCACCACGGTGGAAAAGTACTACTGCATTGGTGCGGTTGTCATGGCCACCGTCACAGCCCTATCCATGATGCCATGTATCCTAACAAAATGTCCAGGTCCTCTTGCAGGAAAACATTAAAGAGCCACCACCATATTTAACTGTGGGCATGAGGTACTTTTCCATATGGCTACCTCTCTGTGTGTACCAAAACTACCTCTGGTGTTTATTGCCAAAAAGCTCTATTTTGGTTTCATCTGACCATAGAACCCGATCCCATTTGAAGTTCCAGTAGTGTCTGGCAAACTGAAGACGCTTCAGTTTGTTTTTGGATAAGAGTAGAGGCTTTTTTCTTGAAACCCTTCCAAACAGCTTGTGGTGATGTAGGTGACTTCAGATTGTAGTTTTGGAGACTTTCTGACCCCAAGACGCAACTAACTTCTGCAATTCTCCAGCTGTGATCCCTGGAGATTTTTTGGCCACTCGAACCATCCTCTTCACAGTGCATTGAGACAATATAGACACACATCAGGAAAATGTATGTTTACATTTTGTTACTCTTGCTCTTAAATTTTGCAAGCACATTACTATTCATGCTGTTTTTACTGGTATTTGTGAAATAAACACAGGTTTCTGGAGCATCTGTAACATGTCTTATTTTCCTTTATTATTAAATTTGACAAATTAAATTACTTTATTAATATTCTAATTAAATTTGCTTTTTGCCTTGTAATAAGGTCTTGCTATGTTTCATATTTCTTCCATGAATCACCCTGAAGTCACTGAAGGGATAACAGTCTTCAGCACTGCGGTCCTAAACACAAGTGGTTTCCTAGCAAGCTTCAGTTAATCTTGTTAGTCTGTGTACATTTGAAGGGTGTTTGGGTCAGTGTGTCCTGATTAGAGAAGGGAGAACTATAGCTCTATGCCTTGTTGTGTGTGTGTGTGTGTGTGTGTGTGTTAGTATTTCCATTAGGTATGTATCCAATAATAATAATAATAATAATAATAATAATAATAATAATAATAATAATAATAATAATAGTTTATGGATATAGTACTTTTTATTTTAAAGCAAATCTCAAAGTGCTTTGTATAAAGACAGTAATTTCAGTGCTTGCTGGTGCATGTTTGTGTATATGAACATGTAGATGTGTGTATGGTTCATTGGTAATTACTCACACATATCTTCTTGAAGATGGACTGCTATCCTCAATGCCCCACTGTCCTCTGTGTGTAATCAGCATGTCACTCTAATTAACAGTGAGGAAAGTACTGGACCGTGTGTGTGTGTGTGTGTGTGTTTGTGTGTGTGTGTGTGTATGTATGTGTGTTTGTGTGTGTGTGTCCTTCCCTTAGGAATATATTTAGTATCATTTCTCTGCTGGTTGATATGACAGTGGTACTTAGAAGCCTGCCTTTGCCCCCAAACCCAGAAATTTAAATACAGTGGTTTGAAAGACTTTTATTTTTCTGTTCCACATTTTGATTCTCTCTCCTTTTTTTTGAGTAATATGAAGAAAGATGCCAAATCCCTTGAACTTATCTAAGCAAAAAACTGCAAACAGATATACAAATAGATAAACAAGGGTTTTGAAACGTGGGAATGGGAAAAAGGCAGTTGGTTGTATCAGTGAAAACTACACAAGCATGCCAGACATGCTTCACAGTAAATCTGAAAATCACTGTTTCCCCCCACGTCCCTTTGTTCTCTGGGAACTAAACAAAAATACAAACGTGTGCCTGTTTTTTTGCCTTTCTTTCTTACACACACTTTAATGTGAAGTGTACTTCATTTGAAGTGTTTGAACTGATTTTTTTTTTTCAGAAGATATGTATATTCAGAGCACTTGACTTACAAAGCTTCTGGTTTATGATTTATTGAGGAGGGGAAACCTCAGCATGTTCACCTTGAGTCATTACTCTTCCTGTCCTTAAATGATCTAAACTCTACTCCATTAGATGAAGCTTCTAAATTACCATACACATTTGCATAACTCTTGCACAGTATGTGTTGACACTAATAGCAGTTTTCTGTAATTGACTCTCACAGTGTCATGTTCCTTTTACTCCAGGCTCCTACATGATAGTAAACTCATCCCAGCATGCTGCTGGCCAGAGAGCTCAGCTGTTGCTGCAGACGCTCAGCGAGAATGACACACACTGCGTCCAGTTCAGCTATTTCCTGTATAGCCGGGACGGACACAGCCCCGGGGCACTGCGAGCATACGTGCGGGTGAACGGCGGGCCACTGGGCATGGCTGTGTGGAACATCTCGGGCTCGCAGGGGCATCAGTGGTATCAGGTTGAGCTGGCAGTCAGCACCTTTTGGCCCAATGAATATCAGGTAAGAGGAAGTCTAGCTCTGGGGGAAGGGTTCATGGTTGAGGTCCTGAATAAGGTGAATGTCTATTAGTAGTACATCACCGTGACTGGACCTGTGTTACAACGTCACAAAATGTTTCTCTGCTCATGTGAGATGAACTGTTGAAGCTCCTTGGCTGAGTGGCAGAATGTTAAATATATGTCTACAATATTTACCATAACCTTGGCTGAAAGCCTTCGCAATAAACACCCTGTACTGTTCTGTTCAGTATATGGCAATGTATGTCCTTTTTTTCTTTCCTTCAACCTGTTTCTTCTGATTTAATCCACTTTATTTTCAAACATGCAGGCAAATTATAGGCCATAATTCTTTCTTTCTTTATTTTCCCATTTGATTTGCTTGCCGTATAACAGTGGTAGTTACAGTGAACAAGACACTAACACTTAGTGATGTCATACTACACTTCCATAATATTTACATATATGAAGTAATCTGGGTGTTTATGATGCCATGTATTATTTTTAGTTTCACTTAATTTCCTGAATATGCATCATTTATGACGTAGTTTATTTTCACCTATTTTTCCTAAATTATGTATTTATTTTTATGCCTCCGCCAAGGTGGCATGGAGGCATTACGGTTGTCTGTGGGTCTGTGTGTCTTCCCAAAATTCTTGTTAGCACAATATTTAAAGAATGAGTGGCTGAATGTTTGAAGGATGTATATGGAATTTTCATTGTAACCAGTTGAACTGCAGATGAACTGATTCAGTTTTGGAATTGATCCAAAAAATTCACAACAAGATCACATGTCTGAAATACTCTTTCTTCAATTATTTTCTTCCTGTTTAAAGTATATTGTATTTAAGACATACAAATTAGTAACAAGAAGGACTAGACTAGAGGCATCCCTGTCTATTATATTTATTTATTTATTTATTTTAATACAAATGACTTAATTTCTCATTGTAAATTGACATTATCAAGTAAAATGGTGGTGTCCAGTGTTGTTAACTGTATTGGAAACAAGTGTTGTGTTGTGAACAATATAGCCAGTATGATGAGAAGTGGCTGACCAGAAGTGAAAACCAAAATATCTCAAGCAGACCAAGTCCATCAGTAAAAATAAGCTGGTAGCAATGTAGTTATAAAAATCTATATTACAATTACAATGTCAAGACGCAAAAGCTATTGCAGTGCTCTGTTGCTGTCTCATGGCAGGTCTGAATTCTAGATGGAGAATTTTTTTGATTCTCTTTTAATACTATTTTAAAGTAACCAATTTTGACCTGAATGGGGTCACTTTGGCTAAAAGAAAATAAATGAATCACTGATACAGCAATCTAGTTTGACTTCTGAGACAATCGCTTCTCATGATGTATGTTGGAAGTATAATTATGAAGATCTACAACTGTTTTTGATCAGTTATTTATTTTTGTACTTATATGACAACAAATACCACCAATGATGGGATAATAAGTTTTATTCACCTTCCACTTTTCATAGTTGGCTCCTAGTGAGAATTCTGGAATAATACTGAGCTACACAATAATATATTACATGGCAATTAATGTACAGTATTAAAAATTTGTTTTATTGCAGAATTCTTCTTCAATATATGTCACAAAATGTCACAAAAATGTGCATCTGTGCGGCCATTGTGAGATCAGTGTTGCTTTAATAGGTCATTTCATTGACTGCAATGATGGTGACCTACTGAACTAGTTTTGCACGTCTGTATATTCTGCAATTAAGTCCGAATAGAGCACCACTAATTACTCAAAGGCATCAGCTTTGCCCTCAGTCTCAGCTTTCCACAACACAGTGTTGGGGTGACACTCTTGTTAATCACACCCTTGCACACTTAAATTGGTATTGACTCAGTGTGCAATCTGTGCACGTCTGTAAGTCTGCATGCTTCAGGCCATGGACAGGTTTAGGTCATGCACTGGGGGAATAGAGTTAGTATAGATGTTGTGATAGATATGTTTAAATATTAATAAGAGGGCTTAACACTAGGATGAAAATTATTACAAAAGTTATTAAAAACACTTGTAACCACAGTGGTTAGAACAACACAATCAGCCAAAGACTGTAATAATGCATAATTATTTTGCAGCGCTATATAATGTGGTAATTAATTTTCTATAGCACCATCTCTGACAGTAGTTCTGACTGTAATTCAGATGATAGTTTTATATTAATGTGTATGTTTTAATACATAATTTTTTCTATTTGGTCCAAAGTGTATGAATGGGTGTGTGAATGTGTATGTGAGTGTGCCCTGTGATGGATTGGCACCCTGTTGAGGGTGTACCCCGCCTTGTGCCCGATGCTCCCTGGGATAGGCTCCAGGTTTCCCATGACCCTGAAGGAAGGATAAGCGGTATAGAAGATGGATGGATAGATGGATCTTTTCTATTGTTACAACTCATTTACAGAAACAGCATGACAGTCCACATAATCTAAATCTAATAATAAACCGATAAAGAAAATTATTGTTTTTTACTAAAGAAATTGTTTAATCATTGATATGGAGAACCTTTCTGTAAGAAGATTTTTTACTAATATACTATTTACAGAAGGTGTCTGTGCTTTGTGGTGTTTAATAAGAATAAGAGAGACTGGAGAGTCCTTCGGACTAAATAGTTTTCTAGTCTCTCAGTGATATGACAAACTGTACTTTTTTAAATTAATTGAGTGAGAGAGAGGCTGGTGCGGCAACAATTGATTATAGCTGTTATGTTGTAAGTGATAACAGGAACTAATTTGTTTTGCAGATGTTCCACAATTATAAATGGTTAAAAACCACAGTGTGTCATTCATTAATATATAAAAAATTATAATAATTTACAAATGGTGGTATAAGAGGGATAAAATAACATCACACCCTGTTTATTTCTAACATAATATTTGGGAAACTTTCTAATTACGTTCCACTATTGCACCTGCCAAATACCTGATTATTTCATCTGTAGCACTATCATATTTGCGCTAAACCAATGCTTATAAAATGCCTAAATTGGACAGCTTCTGGTTTGCCTCCATCCTATACAGTAATGTGTGTTTGGCACTCTTGGCAATGCCCTATAGGACTTCTTGGGCTGGAAGTGGGCGACCAGTTCAGTTTGGGCTTCATCCATAAATTCAATTTCTCCTTTCTGCAAACTCTGCGCAGCTGTCAAAAAGCAATTACCGTGAATAGTGTGTGTTTCTATCAAGAACTTCAATCCCTCTGACTTAATTAACTTCCACATAGCAGGGAAAAGATATGACCTTCATGTGTAAATAATAGCCCACTCATAGTGGTGAAAGGTGCCCAAAGCATTTTATACGTCAATGAGGAGCATCAAGCTTCAGAATTATTGAGATCACGCACTCGCACATCAGACAAACTCTGATTGACAGCATAGACCCAGCAGCACAAACACACTTAAACACACTAAATATGCAAAAGTACAATTTACGCTGCATGACTGAAATTTAGAATTTAGAATTAAACCTAGAAATTTCCCATTCTGTTTCCACACTGTATATAATATGCATTTTTACCCCATATCCATCTGTTGGAGGATCCTCTATTCCATTTCTCACTGAGATCTCATTAAAACTCTGAATTAGTAAACTGATATGCGAGACTGAGTGGGTGAAGTGTGATAGATTGCGCTACATTATTGCATGTAACATGATGAGGAGCAACCAGTGCATGAATTATGCCTGCAAGTGGCCTGATGAGTTTGATCTTATCTCCAGTTACACTGCAGCACACTGACTCAGGATCTGGGTGGGATTAAAACCCACACAGGCTGAGTAACACTGTTTATTCTAGAGAATGTGTGCAGAGACCATGTGAATGATCAGTCATTCATTCATCTGATAAAACCCTTGGTTTGGTTTGGGGAAATGCAAAAGGGAAATGAAAAGGTTCCCTTAATTTGGGTGTTTGCTGGAACCACTGAGATTTTATTCAAACTCTGTGAAAGAATATAACACTTGGGAGCCAGATCCAGTAGGAGTCTTTTTGTTTTCTGGTAATTGTAGTCAGAATTCCAGACAATACAGAGAACAGGTAGGCAAGGTTAACAGATGTGTATCTAGATTTCTTGTTTTTAACAACGGAAAAACAAGGTCAGTATCAGAAACACTGAAAGCAAGAGACTAGAAACCAGGACAGTAGAAACACAGCATAGAATCACAAATAATTCATGGAAAAACTTTAGTGTATAGAACACTACAGGGTCTATCTTGTGTACACTGGCATCTTTGATATCTTATATATCTTCGATATAAACATTGATAAAGGTAACGGAACACACTCAGCTGAGAACAGTAACCAGAAGGAGGGGTCAGTGTGTGTGTGGAGTCAGAACAGTGTCTTTCTTTCTACTTGTTCTCTTTGCTCCAATCGTAATCATCAGAAAAACATCGAACCTGTGTTTGTGTTTATGGGACTGAATATGCGTACTCTGATTTTTACTGTATATTAAAAATATATATATATTTGTGATAAATCCAAAACTTTCTAGCTGCCAGACACTGGCTCATTCTGTTCTCAGCATTTTAATTTTATTATGTATTTTATGGGCATGATATAGCCTATGCCTAGTTTCCTTAATATTAAAGAAGATTATTGTCCCATTAACTGTTTTGGGAATCCAACATCTACTTAGCAACTCTGTTGTAATCACAAATGTCCAAAAACAGCCTGTACAGTTTGTGACTTACTGCATGGGTTGAAACCTTGAAATGTAAGAAATACAGTAGAATGTTTGAAAATCACTTTTTGAAAACAGTTTTAAAAAAATAAATTTTTTTAAATGGAACTTTTTTAATACACTAAATTATAGCTGTTAATTACACCAGAAAATCAAGGAAAATCAAAGAAAGCTGTAACCACCTCAGGCAACATAACAGTTATAAGGTGGTAAATTAATTGTAACAGACTGCAGGTTATTGTTCATCTGAATATTAACTTGCTAGCTAGCCTACTGTGCATATTACAATTGACAGTGGCCATGTAATTTGCTTCAAGATTATTCAAATTGCTCGTAGAGATGATTTTGATTCATTTGGTCTGTAAGACTGTGTGTCTCTGTGTGTAATACCATATGAAAAGGTTAGCTGAATGTGTAGGTGTCCTTCGTTTTGAGAGAGCTCTTCTAGGAACAAAGGAAAATAATTCCATCCTGCCTCTTCCAAGAAAAAAGATATTTGAAATGTATCAGTGGAAAGCTATATCCATCTACTGCTGCTAATTTGGCAAGAAATCTTTAGTTGGCTTTCATCAAATATGTGCAGAGAGAGAGTGTGTGTGTGTGGGGGGGACTTCACTTCTTCTTGGGTGAATCTTTTTTATAGTGTAATATTGGTCTCTTTTACCCTCTTAATACTGTTTGTTTACTTTCTCTTTCTCCTGACATTTTTCATGCCTGTTTGTTGGGGCATGATGACATTTTATAACATCTCAGCTGGTGTATGATGTATGCATACAATTTTCCCACCAATTTCAACCCTCTGACCCAAGGCTTACTGTGAATTAGTATTACAGAACTGTCTTTTTTCAATATTAAAAACAAAACAACAAAAAATCCTACAGTCTCACAGTTGTTTTAGAAAAGAAAGAATGAAAGAATAACACCGTGAATAAAAACAAAGCAAAACAAAAACAATAATCGTAGGCCCAAAATTAAACCTAACAAGTCTGCCCCCACCCTGACAGGAATTTCAAACAATAGTACAAGTTTACTCAGTGCAGGCATATTTCATTCATATAATTACACATTCTCCTCTGAAACTATTGGAATGGCAAGGCCAATTCATTAGTTTTTGCTGTAGTCATTTGAGGCATTTGAGTCTGAGATCAAACAGTGAATATGAGAAGAGAGTTTAGAATTTTAGCTTTTATTTCCTGGTATTTATATGTAGATGTGTTAATCGATATAGAACATAGCAAATTTTGTATCAGACCACCCAGTTTGTAGGCGAGCAAAATATTGGAACATGTGACTGATAGATGTTTTTTTGTTACCCAGGTGTGTCATGTTATATTGATTGTTTAAACAGTAAATAGCTCTGAACATCTGTTCTTGGTTTTAGCCTTCAATTTCACCAATGAAGACTGCATTTGTTGTTAAAAAGGATGCGCTAACATGAAGATCAGAGAGCTGTCTATGTGAGAAAAGCAAACCATTTTGAAGCTGAGAAAATCCAAATTAATCAGTAGGATCTTTATCGTACAGCAAGACAATGATCCAAAGACACTGCCAACTCAACAAAGTTCTTTGCTACATCAACCTTGATTTTTGCAATTGCCTGCCTCCTAATACTCAGTCTACAGTGAGAGAGAAGAAAATATAAAGTCAGCGTACTTATCAGCAAAGCATAATGAATAAAGAATTAAGCCAAATTCCCTGAATTCCATCTGCTATCAAACCCTGTGTCTCAGCCAGCAAATGAATAAAGTATCGATGAAAGAGGATGAGGAGAGTTCTGCCTCCACACCAGCCTTCACAGGTGTCCTCTCAGCACTGCGGTCAAAAATTGCTAGGGGCTTTTAGTGCTAAGGTGTGTGATTTTAAATATTAACAGGTGTTGGTTTCAGCATCCGCACTGGCAGCCAGACTATTCCCAGTGGATCTGAAGTGATAGTTCAGGATAAAGAGGTCCGCCGATGTCAGGGGGAAATGAGAAAGCTGTCAGCGGGAGTCTGTCAGTAAACCTGCAGGTGATCGCCACCTCTCATAGAGAAAGGTTGTGCTAAAACAGAGATGCCTGCCAGTTACCGCATGTCTAACACTAGCTGTATCATAAAATCCACACCTCTGCACATGCTTTCTAATTGCTTATTTATTAAACATTGTCATTTTCATATATAGCCAGCATATATCTGTCACGTTTCTTTGAATTACCAATTACTTTCACATTTAGTCACCAAGCTGACACTCTTCTCCAGTGTGCAATAAAAATTTGCAAGATGTGCAAACAGCTGTGACACAGCATCTCCTGAAGGATTCATGACCTGTCAGAAATACAATTTTAAACCTAAGTGCATAAATAGTACAAAAGGAAATCAGTCATGAAACAAACAATTTCAAAAACTTAAGTAAATAAAATACTAATAAATTGAAAACCAGGGTGTAATACAAGAGGCAAGTAAAGAGAGAATAGTGTGTTAATTGATATGCTGTTATGTGGAACACAGAGACGAGGGGACCCAAATGCAGAACACAGACACAGGACTGAAGGTTAACAGGATTTATTGAATGGTAGTGGAAACTGGGGTGAATGAGAAAGGAGTGTGATAATGAGCAGCCGGGGTCAGGGTTCGAACTCAGGTCCACCATGTGTGAGAAGAGTACACAGCTGATGCTGGAAGGGAGAGCAGACTGAGCGTGAGCAGGTTAGTGTGTTGTCGAGGTCAGGGCTCAAACTCGGGTTGGCAGCATGAGAGCTGAGTGCAGAGCACGAGATCCACGGGGAAGGCAACGTGAGCACTGAACCTGGAACACGAGGAAAAACAGACAGGATAAGCACAGGGAAACTGGGCATAACAGAACAAAGAAAACACTGGGCATAACTAAAACAAACATGAGGAAAGCCAGAAGTGTGCCACACTGAAGCTGGAGCAATCTGGAAATGAGTGGCTGGCCGGGGCTTATAAATGCTGCAGATTGTGTGAGTAGATGAGAACCAGGTGATATCAATCTTCAATCAGGCAGGACATGAACTGGAGTGCTACGTCCAGACACACACGTACACACATACAGACAAGAAGGGAGAGAGAACACTGGAACACAGGGAAGTAGGGGGGATCTGGCCGGGCTACTTTCATATATCTGTCTGAAACAGAATCCTTTTACACAAATACATGGGATCATGATTTTTGATACAGTCTGACATGTCTGTGATGGTATGTTTAGAATGTGAGAAGCCTCACTGTCTGGGATGATAAAATGGGCTTCCATCCATATTCATTAGATGGGTGATGGCACATTGCTTTTATCTCTGTTTATGAGAACATCAATGGAGGCACAAGTGTAAAACTGGAGATAGAGAGTAATGAGAGAGAGAGAGAATCACCTTGAACTTAAAATATTTGATTTTTAAACTTTTGCCTGTCTGCTATGATCAGCTCTGTATTTTTGCTATTATTGCTGAAGGTGCATGAGAGCTGTATTATCAAATATTAAAGATATTATCAAGCCTGCCAAGACTGCTAAAGAGAGTCGGATTCTCAAGTGTTTGCCTTACTCATTTTTTTCTTTTCTGAACCTGTATTCATTTCTCTCTCACTATCTCTTTCTCCTCCTCTACATCAGTCCTTTTCAGCTCCATGATTACATTCATAACAGTGCTTCATACTCATAAAAGTTTTAATTGTATTAGTAACAGCACTAACAAAAGCTCTTGTAAGTTGTGTCAAAACACAGTAAGCATGACTGACTAAACAATAAAACAGTATTAATGACTCTACAGCAATATAAAGCAGAACGTAAATGTGACAATGATGCAATTTTCTTTATTTGTACATTAAAATGGTGAAAGAAGGAAGTAAAATTCTCAGAATGAGGTATAATTAGTTTAAATATAAATGAGAAACAACATGACTTGGAATTGTATCAGTCTGTTTGATTGTGCTTGTTGTGCAGCTTTCTAAGAGTAAGTGTGCAGCAGATTTGTCTTTCATTTGTCTTAACCTTTGACACCAAGACTGATCCTACCTAGTAAACTTTAACATGAAGTTCAAAGTGTCAGGCTGGTTACTCCTGATCTAGGTTAATTTTCTGCCTTTAATATCCTAATGAATGTTAATGATATACAGCAATCAGCCATAACATTAAAGCCACCTGCTTTCTATTGTGTAGGCACTCCCTGTGCCTTCAAAACAGCCTTGACCCATCAAGGTATGGACTCCAAAAAACCTTTGGTGTGCTGTGTTATCTGGCACCAAGACGTTAGCAGCAGATCCTATAAGTCCTGTAAGTTGTGAGGTATGGCCTCCATTAATCTGACTTAATCTGACATCTCTCAGATGCTCGATTGGACTGAGATCTGGGGAATTTGGAGGCCAAGTCAACACCTTGAACTCTTTGTCATGTTCATCAAACCATTCATGAACAATTTTTGCAGTGTGCAGGGCACATTATCCTGTTAAAAGAGGCCACTGTCATTAGGGAATACCGTTGCCATGACGGTAGATGGTACATGTCAAAGCAACATCCACATGAATGCTAGGACCCACGGTTTCCCAGCAGAACATTGCCCAGAGCATCACACTGCTTTAGCTGCCTTGCCTGTTTCCCATAGTGCATCCTGGTGCCATCTCTTCCCCAGGTAAGCAGCGCACACACACCTGGTCATCCACATGATGTAAAAGAAAATGTGATACATCAGACAGGCTGCCTTCTTCCACTGCTCCATGGTCCAGTTCTGATGCTCACGTGCACATTGTAGGCTCTTTTGGCAGTGGACAGGGGTCAGCATGGGCACTCTGACCAGTCTGTGACTACGCAGCAAGTTATGATGCACTGTGTGTTCTAACACCTTTCTATCATAGCCAGCATTAACTTTTTCAGCAATTTGTGCTACAATAGCTATTATATGGGATCAAACTAGACAGGCTAGCCTTCGCTCCCCACTCACATCTAAGAGCCTTGGGCGCCCATGATCCTGTCACCGGTTCACCAGTTGTCTATCCTTGGTCCACCTTTGGTAGGTACTAACCACTGCATACAGGGAACTCCCTACAAGACCTTTTGGAGATGCTCTGATCCAGTCGTCTAGCCATGAGAATTTGGCCTTTGTCAAAGTATCTCAGATCCTTACACTTTCTACATCCTTGCCCATTTTTATGCTTCAAGCATATCAACTTCGAGAACTGACTGTTCACTTGCTGCCTGTTATATCCCACCATCCCACCCTTGTCAGTTGCCATTGTAACAAGATAATCAATGTTATTCACTTCACCTGTGAGTGGTTTTAATGTCATGGCTGATCAGTGTAGAAACCAAATGTGATTAGGATTGAAATACTTTACAAATGTAGACCAAAGCCATGCTAACTGAGAGCACAGGTCTCTAGGCATCTTTTCCCGCCTGCCCTTCAAGTGTGTATTCCTATAAAGAAAGTATGCACTTTCTTCTGATAACACTTCTCTCATCCCCCTCTCACTCTCTCAGCCTGCCTCCAAATGTGCTGAAATGTGTATATACACAGAGTGACAGTGAAGGTGCAGATAAAAGAGTAGTATTGTATCTGTTCCTCTGCTACATTTTAAACCCAGACCATCTCCTTTTTACCAATTTTTTTCCATCAGTTCCTCTGCTTACTGCTTTCAGTAATTTAACAGTCTGGTCTTAGCAACCCATCTTTCTGTCCATGTCTCTCTTATACACTAACGTTCACAAAAATTGTTTTAATTTTTTACAAGGTATTTGCATTCCTTTCTAAAGTACAGTGTGTCCCAAAAGTCTCCATATATAGGGGACTATGTTTACCAGAACCATATCGATTGTGCCTTCGTCACTGGATGTTCGTGCATGTCCACTTATCAGCTAGTCTGCAACACTTCCAATCATTTTGAATTTGCTCTAGTTTGATCGAATTTGATTGAGTTCCCTAGATAGATGTTTCTTTATAATATGTGTGTGTGTGTGTGTATGTGTGTGTGTATATATATATATATATATATATATATATATATATATATATATATATATATATATATACACACACACACACACACACACACACACACACACACACACATATATATATACACATATATATGTATGTATAAGAAACATCCGCTCACATTCAACTGCTTTTGTTTCCAGCAAATATCTTAACATGTGTAAATATTTGTATTAACATAAAAACATTCAACAACTGAGACATAAGCTGAACAAGTTTCACAGACATTTGAAAAACAGAAATTGAATAACAAAGGGAGGGGGTGTCAATATCAAAAGTAACAGTCAGCATCTGGTGTGGCCACCAGCTGCTTTAAGTACTACAGTGCATCTCATCCTCATGGGCTGCACCAGATTTGTCAGTTCCTGCTGTGTGATGTTATCCCACTCTTCCACCAAGGCATGGGGGGACACATGGTTACATGTAATTTTCCACTGCAAGGACGATCAGCTGTCCTTCTTGTTTCCTGTAGCACTGTCTAAGGGGACTTACATTACAGAAATTGCAGTTTATTGCTCTGGCCACATCTGCAATCCTCATGCCTCAGTGCAGCAGGCCTATGGCATGTTCACTCATGTGAGCAGGAACCCTAGGCATCTTTCTTCTGGTGTTTTTCAGAGTCAGTAGAAATGTCTCTTTAGTGTCCTACGAGCAGCTGTGGCTCAGGTGGTAGAGCGGGTATTGTCCACTAATCGTAGGGTTGGCGGTTTGATTCCTGGACCACGGGATTCCACATACTGAAGTGTCCTTGGGTAAGACACTGAACCCCAAGTTGCTCCCGATGGCAAGTTGCATGGCAGCTCTGCTACCATTGGTGTGTGAGTGTATGTGTGAATGGGTGAATGAGACACAGTGTAAAGAGCTTTGGATAAAAGCACTATATAAGTGCAGACCATTTACCATTTATGTTATTGTAACTGTGACCTTAACTGCCTGTAAACTGTTGTGTCTTAAGGACTGTTCCAAAGGTGTATGTTCAATGATTGTTTATGGTTCACTGAACAAGCATGAAAAACATTGTTTAAACCCTTTCCAATAAAGATCTATAAAGCTTATTTGGATTTTACAAATTGTCTCCTGAAAAAGGCATGTTTCTTTTTTGCTGAGTATATTCAGATATACTGTATATGATAACTGTATGTGTTAGAAATGGTCTGATGGATAAATATTTGTTGCCTGTTTTCAGCTGCATTCTACATGAAAAATATTACATGTTGTATACAAAACTACCTTAAACACACGGTTTATGTGCCATGCACATGGCAACATGCCAAGTGTGCTGCATGCAAATAGTAGGAACTCAGTGCAAAAATAGGAAGTGCTGCTGAGTACATTTTCCAGTTGTGCGTACATTTCACAGTAGTCATTTTGCCACATGAGTTTGTCCATCTCCCTAAAACAGGTGTAATTAGTGCCATGCTTGTTGCTTAGATTTTCTTTTTTTTCATTCTCAAAGGTTTTTATTATTCATCATCATATTCATTTTTTGAATAAAGAATATCCATGAGGAAAAAAAAAAATTTAATTAAGATAATTATTGAATGATTGAATCAAGATTTATTCAGGAAATCTGTTTAATATTGCTTTTCCATTGGGCTGCTTTTGTCATGCATATCTGGCAATACTACATACTTCTTAAATTCATATTCTTTTTTGGTGTGTTTGAAATAACACAGGCCTGCACAGCTTGATCATTCCAGGCTAAGTACAATGCATGCAGGTTAGAATTTTTGTCTGAACTGCTATTTTCACCAACTGCATGAGCTCAGTTTCGACTTGGTGACAAAAGTCCTGATTGGCTAGATGTTCTTCTGCAAACCTTGCTGGTATTTTTTAGTGCAAAAAATGGCTTCATATTTATTACTATTATTTATAAATTAATAATTATTACTAATAAATGCCTAGACAGTGCTCTGAAAAAGTATTTGCCTGATTTCTTCTGTTTTTGTGTATATCTCATAATAAATAGTTTTAGATCTTCAAACGAAATACAACGTAAAACAAGGGCAACTTGAGTGAACACACAATACAGTTTTTATGTGGCAAAATTCAGATGAGCCTTAATGTTCTTCTGGATTAGCAGTGGTTTTCACCTCACCACTCTTCCAGTGATGCCACTTTTGCCCATTGTCTTTCTGATAGTGGAGTCATGAACAGTGACCTTTATTGATGTAAGAGAGGCCTGTAGGTCCTTTGATGTTGTCCTTGGCTCTTTTGTGACTTACTGGATGAGTCGTTGCTGTGCTCTTGGAGGAATTTTGGAAGGTCGGCCACTTCTGGGGAGGTTCACTACCGTGCAGAGTTTTTTTCCATTTGGAGATAATTGCTCTCACTGTGGTCCTTTGGAGTCCCAGAGCCTTTGAAATAGCTTTGTAACCCTTTGTAACCCAGAATGATGCATTTCAATCACCTTCTTCCTCATCTTTTCTGGAATCTCTTTCAACTTAAGGCATAGAGTGTTACTGGGTAAGATCTTTTAACCAACTTCATGCTGTTGAAAAAGTTCTATTTAAGTTTTGATTTGACTGAACAGGGTTTGCAGTAATCAGGCCTGGTTGTGTCTAGTCCAGCTGAACCCCATTATGCAGTTTCATAGATTTGGGGAATTAGTAACTACAGGGGCAAATACATTTTCACACAAGCCCAGTTGGTATTTGTCATTTTCACACAGGCCCAGTTGGTAGTGGATAACTTTTTTGCTTCAATAATAATGTTATTATTTTAAAACTGTATTTTGTATTAAGACAGGTTGCCTTTGTTTTGTCTTCGATTTTGTTTTAATGTTTGAAATAATTTAGAATGAGATATACACAAAAACAGAAGAAATCAGGATGGGGCAAATACTTATTTATTTATTTATTTATTTATTTAACACAGCACTGTAACGTTTATTCAGTGTGTGATAATGTATGATAATGACATATACCCTGACAGTAGACAAAAAATTTCTTTCATGTAATCATAAACATATGCCATGTGTTTATCTAAATAAAAAGGATAAAAAAGGGAGATTCAAAAGTACTGGCAATAAGAAAAATAAGAATCACTTCATATAGACAAGCATTGAATAAAAAATAACAGTGTTTGTGGTTAATATTCTCAGTAAAATCTCAGTAAAAGAAAATTATTCATTCGTGTTCATTTAAATACTTAAAATGTACTTTAATTAGTTGATGTGTATTGCGTATTTCTGCAATATGTGCCATGGCTCATTCTTGTAGCTGGTGGCAGCACATTAATTGGAAAAAAAGACTGATCAACTTGATGGCTGTCTTTTCATCTCCCAGAGCCACAGCTGAAATCAAAACTACTGTATCTAACATTTAAAAACAACAAGACTTTTCAAATCATTACACATAGAAGACACAGTTAACCATAAGAAAAGAGGAATAGTTTAATTACACACTATAAGAAATAGCTTATTTTGTGCAGTCTTTTTATTAATATAAAAGCAGCTAAATTATTAAAAATAATGGCAAATCAGCCCTATTAATTACCTCCACATCAGTGATTGCTGGTCATGATACTGAAAGCAAGAGCTAAAAAAAAATCAACCAATTATCAGCAATCTCCTTTACTATTATGAAACCATTATGGTTGAGTCTTATAGCGCAGGGTCTCATCATAGGAAAAATACTATTATGCGTCCACATAAGAACACATACTCAGTTATTGAAAGGCAGGCAGAACCCTTCATGCTTCTGAATTTAATTTAATTGTCAAATGTTTCAAGAACAGCATGTAATGTAAACAGAAAAGCTGCACTTGCTGTTACTCAATGTATAAAATATTTGTGTTTCTACATTTGTCCATTTATGAAATACATACTTTGATTGGACAATGTATACTTAATCTTTTTGTTTCTAGTTTCTCCTACAGAGGCATTTAAAAAAAAAATTCAATGATCAATAACACCCACTTTTGTACAGCAAATGCACCTGATGAATCACTACTAGTTTATGGATGTGTGAAGTGGGCTTTAATAAATTTGCCAAAATCTAACACCAAATTCATGGAGTGTTTCATTGAGTGTAATCACCTGACATGACGGTCAATGATATGCTGCATAAATGTATAGTCTGGGCTAGAAAGAATCAGCCCTAGCTTGTCATACAGTACATGTATTTTTGTTTACAGCAGTTGGTGGTTGCTTTGTTCTTGGATTCACAAAAATTCAAAACAAATCCACTCCAAGCCATTTGCTAACAGCAAATGAGAAGTGAACCTTATCTTTCTGTTTTTTTTTCCTTTCAAACAGAGGTAGGGCTTGGCCCTGCTAAACCATTTATACCAACTGGTTCTGCTCCACACATTTTCCTTGGTTTGGCATCAGAGTCTTCATTATTAGCACATTTATCTTATTATTAAAATTTGCATTTCTTTGTTAGTCCCAAGCTTTTCCAACAGCTTTGTAATTGACTATTTCACAACAGCTTATACATTTAGAAGCTGGTCCCAAAATAACATACATCTTTAGTAAATTAAACATTAATGTTAGACACATTGCATGCATCTGAACCGTGGTGTTTAGAGGAAAAAGTCAGAGATGGAGTCACATTAGAGCAATTAAATGAATAACTCTTTTGGCACTTGCTCCAATACTTAGCTGTGTAGGCCTCCTGTAAAGCTTTTCATTACCCAGATAATCTAAAGCTGACTTCATGGTTCTGACCACTTTTTGCCCAGCCAGCTGGCTAAGCTACATCTCTTCTCAAAGCCTCCCTACCACCATCCTTCTTTCCAACTCAGCCAAGTTTCTCATCCTTCCTCAATGGTCTCTCTAGCTCATGGAGGTTTTCTCAGGCTGCATCTGGAATTGTTCAAGGATCCATTAGCTTACTTTAAATCTACTTAACAATCATGGCAGAGTTACCAAGAACCAGGCCCAGAAGAGAAAAGATAAATGTTCTTATAAACATTGAAGTTGAATAAAGCTGTGCATGTCTGATACATGGAAAAATGGTAACGTTTACTAATTGCTCCCAGGGTCGCTCAGTGGATAAGGGCTCGCAAGCATGCCCAGAAGAGAATGAGTTGAAGTCACATGACTTGTGTGAGCATGAAGATGGATGACCGAAGTTTTCTAGCCTGTTCTATCTTGCCTGTGTCCCATGAGCAAGGAGCTTAAATCCTAACTATCCCAGGAGTGTCCAAGAGGCTTAACCTGTACTTCCATTCATGTATGAAATGAAGATATTCAAAAATCCTCTCAGAAATACAATGTCAATGAATGGTCTGTAGCTTGATAGCTTGTATCTTATTTCTAAAATTAATTACCATGACAAATCTACCAATTACTAAAGAAAACCTTTACTAATTTATTAAAAAAATACTTGTTGTAAAAGAGCTACTGCTTGTGATATCCCACTAAGATGTTTTATTAACCTACTAATTAATACACATGCAAAATTAATTATTATCTCATATGCACATAAAAGCAAGCTTAAATGAAGATGGACACCAGTCAGTGAGGTTCTATACTGTATGTTTATAAGAATGTTGGAAAGACAAAACATTCATCAGTTTGCAGCTTTGGCTTCAGTGCACTCTGGGAGCAGAGAAAATAAACTTGGCTTTCTGAGCTTGCTCCTGCATTGGCACTTCCACTGACTTTCTGGATCTGGTGTTCCGTCTTTATTCATCTCTTTGTCCTCCCTCTTACTCTTCTGGGCAATGCAGTCCATTTCACTGCATGCTGGTATGGCTGTGGTTCAAGCCACGGTCAAGGTTGTGGTTTTGATGCTCTGTGGTGAAGCTGGGGTTTCCTTCCAGGCACACGAACATCTCAGGCTTAATGCAGAGGAAATCTGGAGAGCAGCAGACCATTTCTGAGGTATAGAGACTGGCAGGATTAATTTCCTTTCATTGTTGCATATGTATTAGTTTTTGTTTGTCACGTGAGCTTGTGATAAACCACAATTCTATATATGTGGAATAAAAAAGTGTCTTTATTATAGAGGAAATTCTCTCTCTTTTATTTTCATTTTGGATACTATTTAAAAAAAACATTTAAAAAGCACTTTAAAAACCACACTTTTCCCCTGCAAATTAGAGTATGTCACGTTCAGATGGCATGGACCGAGCATCTAGCAACACAATTCTTATGCCAAAAGAATTATGCTTGCATGATTTGCTATTGTTACAAAACAGAATGTCACGTGTGCATAATTCACATTTGTGTTTGTGTTGTTTTGTTTTGTTTTTTTTACAGAAAATTTTTATTAATTTTTACGTGAGATTTTTAAATATGTAGGGCCTATGGGTTTATTTTTCTCACATGAATTTTTATTTATTTATTTATTTATTTTAAACATGATTGTATATTGTCCCAATGATGTCACATGAGGGAGTTCACATGTGCAATCTTAGGGCAAGCAATGTTAAAATGGACTTTCACATGTTTTTCACAATAATAGCATAATAGCATTTGAAATATGTGTTTTGTTTTGTTTTTGTAAGGGTCAGTAGTCTTATACTGTGACACCAATTTGCAAAAAATGACAAAGTTCAGTTGCTCTTTTGGCTGCAGAGCTAAGGGACTTTATTGTTGAAAATCTTTCCCTATTAAAGTTCATTCCAGTTGAATATAAAGTGTTAAAATAACCATTTTAAAATGACCCAGAGCTTCTGCTCAGTCAGCAGACAGTAAACAGCAACAACAAAAAAAAAGTCTTTCGGTGGCAGGGATTATGAGAAACAATAACTTTGATGGTGTGCGTGGACAGCCTCACTGTCTAGCTCAGGGAGAGCAAATAACAGCCCTACCCCCTCCATGCCCATCTGTAATAACATCTCATCATCGCTGTCATACGCACCATATCGATTTGATTTCATTGTGCTGCACTGGCTGTCCTTCGTGTCTGGATAGTGTGGAGCCTCTCTCTGGTCCCCGGAGACCTGTGTCTCTTCCACTCGCATTATGAGCGAGTGTATGTTTGTGTATGTGTCATGAGCTGAATGAGAACCTTGCATCATACTGCACATAGAGCGCTCCTGATGAGACCATTATTTCTTTATTTCGTTCAGGCCTCTGGGACCCTTAAAAGAGTCAATGCCTATTCTTCCTCTCTCTCTGGTTCTCAGTATGTGACAGTCAGGGTTTAGTTTCCTTGTGTGCAGCAGATAAATGAGAGCTGTATTTATTTATTTTTTTTTCCTGCTGGTTAGCCTTTGCAACAGCTCTCAATTACTTGTTTGCCTATTTTTTTGCTCACATTTATTGCAGTGGATCACTTCAACACTGTAGTTAGTTGCATTAAATGAAATAGAGGATTATTTGAGCAATAAATATTTATAATATTTGAGCTATGTGAAGTAAAGGAGCCTCATTGCAGATCTTGTTTGTATTGTTTTCATGTGGTTTTGTGGATTTTTTTTATTTGAAAGAAAAGATCTTTACAATATTTTCCTCTGTTTAGGTATTGCTGGAGGCGACTGTAGACCGTTGGGGCTATATTGCCGTGGACAACATCTTGCTGCTGAACTATCCTTGCTGTAAGTAGCACAGCCGTGGTCAGCGTGTGCGAGTGTGAATGAGGAAGAGGATGAGTTCAATGCTAAGAGGCGATTTTCACATTGCGCATTTCATTTACTGTTGTAGCCTTCCCGGGCACAGCTGGTCCTTCTCTTTGAGATGAGGAGATGTAATCTTCTGCCCCTTTTAGGAAATCATCAGCAAGAAACCTATTAATGTCCCTATGCAATGCTCTTGGATTTTAGCTCCACCCTAATACGTGGTTTGTGAGGAATAAAGGAATACAGTCTATAATGTGCTTTTCCAAGAGTCAAATTAGAACACTATTTGCTTCTTTTAGAGTTTCACTTTTTAATCTTTAACTAGTGTAATTTAGCTATTTATCATAGAATCATGTGCTGTATGTCTTTTGTATCTGTGTATGCAAGATGTGTATATTTGTGTTCTGCTTACTTTCTTGTTAGCAGAATCCTGTTGTTGCTCAGTGGGCTCAGATACCTTGTGGACTTTGGAGATCATACAGGGCAAGATCAGAGCAGTGAGCTCTAGCTGTGAGGGAGTGTGTGATGTGTTCTCTTCATGGGAGCAAAGAAGGTCTTAAATACAGAGCATGGAGATGCAGCATAACCATAGGGAAAATAGGCTATAGTATCCCGTGGTTGTAAACTATCTTAAGAACGCTTGTCAATATTAGTGCTTTATGGATTTACATAATAAAATTGTTATTTAAATGATAAAACACAAGACTAGGAATGAAACTGCTAAATGTAAAAAAAGAATTATAAAATATATACTTCTGTTAGAACAATTCTGAGAACTAATTTAGATCTAAAATAATTTACAGCAGAAATAATTCTGGAAATACTACAGACAAGTAATGCAGTTAAAAAAATTTGCTTCTTGCACATTGCACGTTTACTGATTGGAAGAGGTGCAGTGTGCATAGTTACATTTTTGTTGTTATTTAGATGTCACATTTAGCTAGTATTTAGAGTTCACACAGCTGCTTGGTTACTCATATGCCAATTTACATTCCTTCTGTAAACAGGCATGTGTTATTATTATTATTATTATTATTATTATTATTATTATTATTATTATTATTATGTGGCATGTATTAAGAAATTCAGTAATTGATATTATATGAACATTTATTTTTATATAACTATTCATCATATTTATTATATGTGTAAATGCCCTGAACTACTGTAATTTCATTCAATTTTCATACATTCCATACATTTTTGTACATTTTTAATAACTACATCACTGTACAACTACTGATAGAGTATACTGTATATACTCCCATGTGTAGCTCTGGTTGCTGCTCAGTGCTGAATATGTGGTCTGTCAGGGGGATGAGATGCTGGCTTGGTGTTAACAAGCCAGCTGATGGCCTCAAAGGGACATCTGAGAGCCTGCAGCTTCGTTAAATGGCACTAATACTTATTCATTTTTAAACAGTGCTGACAAACTGCTTTTAGGTGGTGATGAAGTCGAATTCTAAACAATGAAAACACCAGATGCAGTGGTCAAGGAAGCCGTTCATGGCAAAGCCTTTCACCTCCTGCTCTTCCACCCACATCCCCGCCTCCTCCATTTCCTACAGGCAGCAGATGGCATCATTTGAACCCCACAGTGCCCATTAAATAATTAAGACTCTCATCAGGACCTCAGCACATTGTTGTGCATGGCATCATGCCAGGTTGTGGAAATTTGGCACAAGCTGTCTAAAAGGAAAGGAAGTGAAAAAAAGAATATAACATGCAGTCAGCCCTTGCAATTCCAGACAAGGTGATAAGCAGGCGTGACATTCCTGATGTCTTCTCTGCACCAGTACCTGAACACAAAATTTTAAAATGCCAACAACACTGCATGGGAGAAAACACAATTTTAAAAAAATAATTAAGATGTAGATGAGAACTCGTATGGATATTGTGCCTTAGCACAGAATGAGTTTCTGTCCTGTTCAAACAAATCTCTGCCTAAAATACTGATAATAAAATGTCCTTTAGACACAGAAACTGGCTGCTGTTTCTATTTCCTTTTATTCAGACTTTTTTTCATGCTTGTGTGCCTACTGATAGCAGACAAAGAAACATGAATTATAAATCAAACATAATAGACCAGTGTTTTCACAAGACGCTGGGCCTCCCGCCGGTTACAAATGCTGTAGCCATGTCACCCGCCTGTTTGTACAAACAAATTCCTGGAATCATCTTCATACACTGTCAGAAAGCAACAGCCAAATAAATAAACTTTTTATTCTGTCTCTTTCTGTTTCTAGCCAGTTCTCCTGTGCTATGTCTGATTTATTTAGCATACCCCCTAGTCATATTCAGTACTGACTGCAGTAACCCATAGCATTGGATCAGGAGGTAGGTGGACAAATTAATGACATAGTTAATCGCAGTGTTCAGGGTGTAAAAACACACACCGCAAATCACCTCAGCTAACTGTAACTTACTCAATGAAATGAAAAGGACCCAAAAACTCTGTTATTGCAGCTTTTCTTGCTTTAAAATGTAAAAACCTGCATTAAAATGTCTTTAACTCTATTCAAATGTACATCTGAAACATATTAGTTATACATGAATAAAGTGAATGTATGTAAAATGTATGCAGCTCATGCCCCATATTTTTTATTATGCACAGCATTATTTGTTAAATGTTGATTTAATGTTTTCAAAAAGCATTTCTGTCTCATTGGGGAACTGAATCTTATTAATCACAGTGAGTCACAGTGAATGAAACAAAAATGGGTTTACAAATGAATAATTGTGGATTTATGTTTTGAATGTTATAGCTGAAAGTTATTACTAAGACTTAAAACGAAATAGACCAAAAAAAAAAAAGATTGATGCATCAAAGGTATTATTTTGTATTGACATTTTAAACTATAAATCTAATAGCTCATACTTTGGCATTTTCACCTATTTCTCTTGGGCAGCCAAACTGGAGAATATCAAAATGTCTTGCTAAAAACTTTTTTTTATATTAAAATTGAAATAACAGTAGGTTAGATAAGTCGTGTTGCCTGCTTTAAACCAGTGCGCGTGATAAACCAGCCCACTGGGTAAAGTAGCATTTATGCCACACGTTGGCGTTGGTCTTCCTGGACAAATGTTTGGAAATTAGTTGGCAATGGATTAGTTGGCAGACAGATAATTGGATCACCTAATCTCTGCTGTCTCTCTGTGCGTTCCTTTAGATAAAGCCCCTCATTTCTCTCGCCTGGGGGATGTGGAGGTCAACGCTGGACAGAACGCCACCTTCCAGTGTGTGGCAGCAGGAAGAGCATCAGAGGCAGAGAAGTTTTTACTGGAGGTGAGTATCAGCATGGGGTCTTTTGTTCATCTATGGTACACATAGATTATCACTGTGGATTTGTCAATAAAAATTCTGCACCAGAGACTGGAATCACTGGTTTAATTTATCATTTATGTATTCATGGTGTTTATTTCAAGCCCATAGATATTCTCAGAGCAGTTTATAGAGTTCTGTTTATTTGCTGGGCCACATGCAGGGTTGTATTCAAAATTCAGTTACGCATGTAAGATGAGGAGTTTATACCAAAATTGCGCACATCAGTATTCAGATAACCAAAACACTGGCGTGCATTTTTTTTATTCACCAACTCAAAATAGTGATTCAAAAGCATGATAAAATAGCCTACATCCCACACTCACATTGCAGTTTCATGACCTTGATTAGTTAAATTTGCAGTGATTCATTTGATAATCAAGACTAGGACTATTCATCCAGTGATATATTCACAGTATATTGGACTCCTATTACGTGTTTATTTCTCATTCATATTTTATCATATTTGTCTTTTTTTATATCTTATTCCAGTTGTCTGCATTTTCGATCCCTGATTTTGTTTTATCTTACTTGTGTTTTATGGTGCAAGCACTAATGAAAAAACACAACTTAGACACTTCTACTCAACCCACAGGTGATTTAATTAATCTGAATGGGGAGCTCAGAAAATCGACTTAAAGAGCTGCATAACTGTTCTAGCAATAGGAGTAACTTCCCCTAAACACACTGGTCAAGATTTACAACTGTCATATTATCATATTGTTTGTCAGTGGTCATAAACTGTCTGTGCGATAACTAATATAATATAATATAATATGGGGGTCATGGTGGCTTAGTGGTTAGCACATTTGGCTGGCACATCCAGGGTTGGGGGAAGAATCCCGCCTCCGCCCCTTGTGCACAGAGTTTGCATCCTCTCCCCGTGCTTCGGGGGCTTCCTCCAGGTACTCTGGTTTCCTCCCACAGTCCAAAGACATGCGTTGTAAGCTGATGCGTTTTCCTGCCTCGTGCCTCGAGTTCCCTGTGATAGGCTCCAGGCTCCCTGCAACCCTGCGTTGGATAAGCGGTACAGAAATGGATGGCTGGATGGATATTATATAAGTGTTAGTACTCTGACACCAAATACCAAATCTCCTCTCATTGGGAGCTAGGAGAAAATAGATTCAGTCAAAAATGAAATCAAATTTCTGATGATATTACATTTCAAGGACCAGGATGAATGCTTGTGGTTACATGTTGTCATTTAGCACATTAAACACTTTCAAGGTCTCTGAAATCCGCCCTGCTAATGCAGTGGGAGGCACATGGCTCCCCTACACCACTACCATAACATTTCTCTTGCAAACCTAGTTTGTGTTTTTGCTTTAATCATAAAAACCATGCTGACTTCTGTCAAACAAATGGACTGCTTTGTCGACTATACTGCAATTAGCCCACACAGATCCATTCATCTCACCGTTTATCCTTCCTCATTGCTGCTAATTTAATGAGTGATGTGATTGTGGGGTAAAACAGAGAAAGATAATAGTGATCCCTCAAAGCCTGATGCTTGATGTGGGCCTTGTAATTACCGTGACTATAACCAGGATCATAACATCAGTTTTGTTTGTGAGGGTTCAAGGCCTGGATTGTGTGGTGTTCTGCACATATAGCGAGAGCCTGAATACTCAAACCCTTCGATAAACAAACACAGTGAAACATTCAATGAGATACTCTGATCCACAAACACACTCTAGTTGTCCAGAAGAGTGATTCCTCTTTATAGAGGGGAAAGTGGAAATTGACTATACAGAAGGCTTCTATTCACACACAGGAACACAGTTTTATTATGTGAATGACAGGGATAAGGGATGCTTTCACTGAGCCTCATATAACCATTCCTCCCATATGACTGCGGTTCATTCCTCGCTTCATTTAATACTTTCTGATGTTGATCAGATTCAGTCTTGCAGATATGACATAGTTATCCTGAGCTATTTTCTATGCCTTACTCAACTCTATAGCTCAAAAGATAACACTTATGACTCTTCCCCAAGAAGAAAAACCTAATCAAATAAAAGTTAATTTTTTTTTTCATGCATGAAATGTGATTTCTTTCTTACAAATATTAAGTTGAGTTATTATTAGATATGGTCAAACCTATTATCTGATTTCTATTAAAATGGTCAAACTTGTATATAATATAATCATATTATTTCATTATAATTCCATGCATAACCCTTTCCTCTAAGGTTATGCGCATGACAATTCATTGGGCTGTTTTTTATATTATTTGTTTTTTTTTCTTCTTGTCAGCCTGGTCTCACTGTGTCCTGATATTACAGGAATATAGAAACAGCAGGCCTGTTAGCTGACTGTGAGCTTCTGTGCAGAGACATTTTATGGCCTCAGTGTTTATACAGATATTTAAATGATAATGCATGTCTGTGTCCGTTGTTGCTGGATAATAACATGTTTACTCATCCCTTTTATCCACTCTAGCAGCACAATGGTAAGGTGTCCTCAGGTGGTTCAGTCAAGCACCTGGGCCGCAATCGTTTTTCAGTGTCCTTCCAGCTGGAGGACGTCCAGAGGCCTGAGCAGGACCTCTACCGCTGTGTTACCCAGTCGTCCAGAGGCTCTGGTGTTTCTAACTTTGCTGAACTCATTGTAAAAGGTAAGGATCTTTCTTTCTTTCACGCTTTCTTGCTTTTCATCCTTCCTTCCATCATATTCTTTTGTCATATAATTACTTGAATAGTCAGCCACAAATTATTTCACGTGGCTAAAGACAAAGCTACACATTGTGAGGTGCAGTTTTTTTTTTTTAATGATTGTAATAAATGCATATTTGTTGATGACATGATGATGGAGGGGTTAACATCTACATATTAACATCTACAATACAAGTGTAATACTGTAGCATTTCATGTAAATTGCTAGAGTATGGATAATGCAGACAGTATTTAATTACTGTGTTTATGTAGAACTTGCACTGGATCTGAAAAGGAAGGTTTCTGGTGTTATTATTTTAGATCTTAATGTCCGCTTTTAGGCTAGCTAGCAGATGATATACTTATGACCCGCAATTTGCATCACATAACTCAACAGGGAAATGTATAATTATTCATGTCAGTAAACAAGTAAGGTGATCAAATCCCATTTGCACAGAGATCTGTGATGCTCAGTAATAGCAGTTGGTCATGAAACCCCCAGTATTAAATATACAGTAGTACTGGAGTTGTGATTTAGTCTAGGTGAAATGCACTGTGATTGCAGTCAACATGTTCAGTACAACCTGACTTAAACTGTTACACTGCCTCATTAATTATGTTAAAAACAGAGTATTTAAATTGTCAGATGAAGCTTCGTACTGGAGTCCTGCATGCAGAATGGGTTCTGCTGATGAGTCGGTTAAATGTTTAATAAGCTTGCAGATTTTACTGATCTTCTTACTAGAAATAAGAAATAATCACAGAAGAGAAGTGATCATGCTAATTAAAAGAGTATTTTATAGCTTTTTTTAATCAATTTATTGAATATAATCTATGTAATGCTAGTCAATTCTAGAAAAGGTCATTTGATGCAGTCATAATATTATTACATTTCACTTCTTAGAGCCCAGTGTACTGTCATTTTAACATATTATTAAATTGGCATAGGCAGTGTAACTTTATATTAGGTAAGTACACGCTAGAAAGATATTTATCTAAATATGCTACTGTATGATAATACTCTAGAGGTGGTAACAGTTCCTTGTATTGCAAGTAAAAAATCTCAACTCTTGACATTGAAGTACCAGGTCAATTACCAATGAAGTAATGTTACGTCTTTTTTATTTACAAGGTCAAACTTTGACAGACTCCCAGACTCACTGACTTCAGTGTGTATTAAAAGAGTGGCTGAAGGGTACATCAGGTTCAGGTTAGCATTTTCCAAATCTGCTTTCTATAATGTCAGGCTCTATGTTAAGGATGGTGATATGTGGAAACTTATATCAAAGTCTTAGCTAACTTAAGCTTTTGTCAAAGTCCCGGGTTGCTAGGCTGCATCATCATGATGATTCAGTCTGCCCACGAAAATTATCATTCACAACAGGAGGCAAACCACTTACAATGCTAACCAATAACCATAGGCTGTCAGGTCAGGATTCAATGAGCAGTAGTTTCTGATCCCCAGCTCCTCTCTGATCCCTAAATGGGGAAAAGGCAAGAGTAAAATAAGGACAGGGATGGCTTGAGCTTACGCCCCTTCTCTGTACCATGCCTACTCATGTCTCTAAACACTGATGGAGTCTGTGAGGCACCACCAGTCCTCATTGATAGATTTAGCAAAGGTGCCTGAAAACAAAGGTTTATTAAACCCTCTGGCTGTTGCCATAAATGTAGCATTAAACCCTCCCAAAATGGAAGAGAATTAGAGCTAGGTATGTGCTGAAACAAGTGAAGGCTGGGGTACATTTTGTGTGTGTGTGTGTGTGTGTGTGTGTGTGTGTGAATATTTATGTAATGCAGGCTTTTAATATAATGCATAAATTATCATCTAATACATATAATTTTACAGGAATTCAATGAATTTCTAATCTTTTTTTTATTTTGTTGATGGGCTTATTATTATGAACATGCTAAAATATACAGTAATGTGCAAATATTAGGCCATCTGATTTATCTTGGAAACAACTGTTAATTTGCTTGAAAAACAATGAATAAAAAGCATCAATTGACTATTTAAAATAATTACAAAGGCCAGAATGTCTTGTGCTCTTCTAAAGTATTTGGACTTACTATTTAAATATTTAAAAAATTAATGACAGATTTACTGTAACATTTAACACTGTGATAATGAATGGGTATTTAAATTAGTATGTAATTGATTGCCTTAGATTGGAGGTGTATTAATCTTATCTACGAAGGGGTGGTGTAGAAGGAGGTTTTCTTTTCAGCCAAGCAGAAGCCATAACTGATGAGGGAAAGATCTGACCCTTTAGCTGTATCTCATTTAGGAGCTCGAGTTAGATCTTAACATTCTTCATAGTGTGGTCGAGTATTCATTATTATACAGAAAGCAATTTCTTCTTCTTTAATTTTCCCAGAAATACAGTACGATGAAGCAAAAATGTTTTTTAAAAAATATCTGCATTCATTATTTCAGTGATTTTCACCCAATTACCTACATGATTGTGTGAAATGCACTAATGGATCATGATATACCAGTGCCTTCGTAACCCAAAATTCTCAAACCTGTACTCATCATTACATAGCACATGCTGTCTTTCCTGGTGCCCTCAAAAACCATTTCTATAAGAATTATTAGTGTGTTTTAAATTAAAGTGTGTTTTATATATACATTTCACTTTTACTGGATTTCTTTTTGCTCTATAATGAAATTATAGTTAACTATTTTTAAAGACTATTGTTTAGGATATTTCACAGTTATTTTCCTTCATTCCTTTAATAATTTGAATATTGCATGTTGAAAATACTATTTAGTAGGTTATTGCTCTGTCATATGTGTGATATGTGTGATTAAATATAGTATAACTGCTGTTCTCAATAGATGAGGCACACTAATTGTACACTAATTGTAATTAGTGTATAGGTAAATCTACTAGCTGTTATTCTGTGAGAAGTATTTTGCTGATATGTTTTGGGTCCACTTTTCCCCATAGAACAGAGATGTTCAAACTGGGGGGCATGGAAGAGTTGGAATTGCAAATGGCCTTGGGTGAGGGGTGAGATGGAAAATACTAATAAATAAATAAATAAATAAATGTATCAGATTTTCCAACCTATACACATTTTGCATAGCAGCTTTGCATATTAACATCCAGTATGCTGGAACACAAAAATGAGGGTAGTCTTCATTTTTCCCCAGAAAAAACAGCAGATGAGCCAATCAACTTATAAATGTCAGTTAAATAGCAAAAAAAAACTAAAACTATAGTTCCCACCAGCCACTGCACCTAGTCAAATGTCTGGTTCACCTGATTCACGTTTGTCCCAGTAGCGCGTATGTATAAATAGTCAGATTCTGCACTGCACAGATTGTCTTGTATTGTTTTGGTTTATCCTTCTGTCTCATGTTATTCTAGTCCTGGTTCTTGTCTTGATTTATATTTTCTTTGTACTTAATTAAAACATGTGAACTTATATTCTGTATCTGCATCCGACCTTACCTCTGTGACATGACAGAACGCAAGACCAAGCAATGGATGCAGCAGAAAGGGAAAAACGGAGGTGGGAGAAGGAGGGGAAATTCTCCTTAATTAAAGCCAATCTGGAATGGCTCGACATGATGTATGCCATCGGGGGGTATATCAAAAAGGAGCCTTCCATCCAGGCTGGAACCATCTCCCACCCTCCCTCCCCTACTGTGGATCTTGTGCAGCATGCCGAGTTGATGGAGAACGTTTAGCCTTCCTGCTCGTTTGAGCTAGCTGTTCAGCATCCCTGTTCAGCTGAGGACACCGCTCAGTCTCCCTGAAGATGTTGCTCCACCTCGCGGTGTGGCCAGGAGCTCTACTTTTCTTCCCTGCTCCGCCTCGGACATCACTACGCCAGGCTCCGCTTCGGACATCGCTCCGCTTTCCTACTCCACTGAGGATGTTGCTCAGACTTCCTGCTTGGTTGAGGACATCGTTCTGCCATCCTGCTTGGCTGAAGACGTCGCTCTACCATCCTGCTTGGCTGAGGATGTCAATCTGCCTCCATGCTCCCCTTCCTGTCCACAGAGGACATCTATCCCCCTCATGCTTCATGGGGAGCATCTCTCCCCACTCAGGCATCGCAGAGAACTTCGTTCCCCCCTCTGGCTTCGCTGAGAACTTCGCTCCCCCTTCTGGCCTCGTGGAGAACTTCGCTCCCCCCTCTGGTCTCATGGAGTACTTCGCTCCTCCCTCTGTCCTCATGGAGAACTTTGCCCCTCTAGCTTCATGGTGAATGTTGCTTCCTCCTCAGGCTCGGCCTTGAGTTTCGTTCCTCCTGCTGGCTGTGCAGTAGCTGTTGTTCCGCACTCGAGCCAGGCCGGGGATAGAGCCGTGGGAAGAGACCATCCCACACCTGAACCTCAGAGAGCACGGCAAGTGTCCTCTGTCCAGGCCTGCAAGGCATGAGTGACAATGGAACTTTAAAGTGCTTAGGGACATCTGGTCTGGGGGTCCGGGATCCCCTCCTGAACAAATTATGCGCGGCTCCCAATGGGAGTGGGGTATCTGTCGTAAATAGCGGAAAAGATTAAAACTACGATTCCCATCAGCCATTGCACCTAGTCACATGTTTGGTTCACCTGATTCATGTTTGTCTCATTAGCACGTATGTATAAATAGTCACGTTCTGCACTGCATGGGTTGTCTTACGTTGTTTTGGTTTATCCTTCTGTCTCGCATTATTCTAGTCCAGGTTCTTGTAAGTCTTGTTATATGTTTTGTTTGTATTTCATTGAAACGTTTAACTTATATTCTGCATTTGCATCCATCCTTACCAATTTGATGTGACAGTGATTGACAGTTGCGTAAATGTCTTACGTTAGTAATGTTTCAGCTGGTTCCCTTTTTTGACTTAGAAAAGCATTTGGTCTCGTCAACAGGGAAGTGAGCCTCATGTGAAACAGTTTTTAACACAGCTGCTTTAGAGGATAGTCAATTCAGATCAGTTCAAAGTTATTCTGACTGTTTACCTTCATCCTGGGGTGAAAGTTTAGTATATCCTGGTGGGAGTGGGCTCCTCCCAGATGACAATGCTCCCATCCACAAAGCACAAGTGCTCACTGAATTGTTTGATGAGTATGAAAATTATGTAAATTATATGCTATGACCTTCACATTCACCAGACCTCAAATTTGTTAAACACCTGTGAGAGATTTTTGACTGATGTGTCATGCAGTGCTCTCCCCCACCATTTTCACAACACCACAAAAGAATGGTTTATCAATCCAGTACAGTTGCAGAGTCTATACCAAGGTACACTGAAGCTGTTCTGGTGGCTTGTAATGGCCCAACACTTTATGTTGGTTTTTCATATATTTTGTCACCATTTCGACCATGTACCTGGTAATTAGTTTCAACTAATAAGTGACTATCAGGGGTAGGTGTTGATGCAGGAATTTAACCCAAACATTCAATAGCTGGGTTAACTCAGTAGGGTTTTTTCACTGCGCTTAACTCTGTGATATCATTGTTCTAAACCCTTTTTTTCACCAGGGGAAGAGGAACATTTCACACTTATAATTTAGAAGTGTGGTTAGCACTGATTTTTATCCGGGGTTATGAAACCCTGCTCTGAGACAGGGTTAGCAAAACTATTGCTGTGTTGTTAACCCTGCACTTTGCCAAACATGTACAGTGTGAAAGGATGAGGTGTTTAAAATGTTATGGCTAAGCAACAGACAACCAATAAGAAATTGAACAGTGTGTGCCTCTTATCATGTGGTTTCTACAGTCACAGAAACCCAGCACCTTTCGTAAAAAGTAGTTGCAGCGTGAGAGGGAAACATTACAAAATAATGTCAAATAGTGACGGAAAATGTGTCAATTGGAGCGAAGAGGAGACAGTTTTATTTTTACAGTTATGGTCAATAAAATCATTTATCCAATCATGGTTGTTAACACAGCGAATATGCAAATAAGAACATTAACAAGGGTTTAGGAATGTACAGTGTGAAACTTCAGATTATGAATGCCCAAGATTAATTGTTAACCCTGGGTAAAATATGAGCAGTGTGAAATGTGAAACAAGATAATCCAGGACTCTGTTTGCCGGGGTTTCAAATGACCCAGGGTAAACAGATGAATGGGAAAGCTCTTCTAGCCAGCTCACAGGATATCACTAACTTTCTGGAAAATGAAAGGAATTCTTGTTATTTACAAACAAACAAATAAATGAATATTGTGCAGTATAATGATATGTAATGTTCACATACCAGATAAATATCTATCCTAAGAATATTGCTATGTACTTTAAATCAGAAATAATTTGACATCTTTTGAACAAATTATCTCAATCCCTTCTTTAATTGTATAGTAATAGTATAATATTCCTGCCATGATCAAGTGGTAACTTGAACTCCACTCATGGCTCACATCTGTACTGTGTAAGACAGTTTAGGACATGGCTGCTTTCCCTCAGCAGCAGGTTGCTGATGGGCTCTCTGATGGGGCTGACTTGGACAGGAGGTCCAATTTAAAATGCATCACTACACCTAAATTAAGCACAACAGATTGGCCTGGTGGGACAGGTTGAAAGAACTGTGCCTGCATGTTTGAGAGTCAGGCTGTATTTTCAACCTTATGTGGCAATGCTCTTTATTTTTATGTTTGGATTCTAGTGCTCATGCTTCTACATGCCATTCACAATCCCATCGGTGACAGGCTGACAACACATTCAGAATGCTAACAAGAGGCTAATCATCCTTTCAATTAGCTTGATTCTCATTTTATATTTCATTATTGCTAAATTAAGGTATTGATTATGCACCAGCAATACTAATGCATAGCAGCTAAAATGAATGAAAACAGTGCATATTCAGACCAACTTGTGTATATAAATAAAATAAACTTTTTAATATATATATATTGTTCCCCATAACATAATGTCATACATTAGGTCTCACTACCTACAGTAGGTGAAGTTTCTTAGGATGAAACCAAAATCCTTGCCTGTACAAACACACCATGTGCAAACAAACACCAGATAGAAGTATATCCCAGGCTGGCTTTTATTTCAGCTTTTGATATGAGAGTGATGTGAAAAATATTGAATTAATATTATTTTCAGACCAGCCTGACTGACTATAAGCTGACTTTATTGCTTCTCTGCTTTTCCCTGGAGGAGTTCTACATGTATCATGAGGTGCAAAGGGTCTTACAGTGCTAGGAGTGCATTGGAGAGAAGTACTCTGGGACAGTCAACACAGAACACACCCACGGATTAATGACAGAAACCACAGCACTGAGATTTCTCTACTACTCTATCATCTGAGAGTCCTTTCAACCTTAATGCGTACTTGTCTCATTAATAGTTCAGTAGTTTAAATCGCTGCAATGGCCTAGTCAGATGGCAGCCTTTAAATATAAATGAAGGCCCGGACTCTCTTACATTATAAAATAAAAGATTATTCTCTATGATAGATGTGTAGATTCCCCATGGTTTCTCCGGAAAGCTGATGTGTGCAACTCTCCTTGCGCAGCATGTTTTTTTTTTTCATACCCTATCATTATCTCCTAATGCTAAGTTAACATGCTATTTGATCCCATAGCCTTCTGAATCTTGGTGGACAAATCAGAATCTTTATAATCATAAAAATGGTACTTTTTTCAGCGATCTGTAGTTCTGGGCAGGTAGCTCGCATCTATCCAGTCACTTGCAGAAGTAGCTTGTGTTAAGTAACAGTAAATACAAATGTAAGAGATTAAATCAAAACATTGGTGATTTAATGGCGAAATGTTGCTGTTTTTGGGGTTGCAGTGACAAAAGGACAGTAGCACACAATGATTAGGTTCAAGTTCTTTCAATTTTCCAGCCTCTTTGCAGATTTCTTTGAATGATGTCTTTTTCACTATGCACTATCTACCTGGCCAATATTGTTATAAAGTAAGTAGCTATTACGTCAATGATAAACACACAAGATCCTGGTAATTATGAAGTGATCAATGTGAGATAACAATTTATAAAAAAAAAAGACTTTAATGTCAAATTTATATAGTAACAATTTTAATAGAATAACGGTTTGCTAATATCAACAAAAATAACATTAGCTGCATCTGTTTAACTGTAAATATGTTATGGTACACAATACTTTAGTATTTTAATATATAATCTGCAGGTCACTGAAAGCATTCTGTTTTTCCAATGTCATGGTTAAATAACTCATAATACAGATACACCAATTCAGAGTTATCCACCAAGAAGTATAGGCCACAACAAACCAGTAGCCTAAATTAAGCCACCATGACCAAGCATTTACTAAGGATGAACTAATGAATGCTCTAAATACATAATTAATTTTCACTTAATGAATGTTGTCTTTCTTTGTCCTACGAGCTTCACATCTGACTGCCCACTTGTACTTGCATGACTTTTCTCTTGCAAGATCCTGATACACATGTCTTGTTTCAAGCAGATTTCATGTGAACCTTTCTGGCAAGCTTTCTAAAAACAAATGCATCTCATGTTCATATCTATATTTGTATTTGTTTAGGACACGTTATCTGACATTTCAACTAACGAATGAGTGAGTGAATATATGACTATATCCCTAATACAACTATAAATTAGTCCAATAACCAACTTCTTGCATGTTTTGTTTTTGCAGTTCCCCCCTCTCCCATTGCTCCACCCCAGCTGCTGAGAGCGGGTTCCACATACTTGATCATCCAGCTCAACACCAACTCCATCTTGGGTGATGGGCCTATCATTCGCAGAGAGATCGAGTACCGAGCAAGCCATGCACCTTGGTCTGAGATCAATGGCGTGAACATGCTCACCTACAAGCTCTGGCACCTGGATCCAGACACCGAGTACCACATTAGTGTACTGCTTACCAGGCCTGGAGAAGGTGGCACTGGACCCCCCGGACCCCCTCTTATCAGCAGAACTAAATGTGCTGGTCAGTATCTAGAGTATTTTACTTACTACTTAGTACTTCACTTAGCTTGGATAAGTGCCGAAAAGCTGAGTAGTGCCCACTGTGGTTTCATACTACATTTTAGAGAGTCGAACAAACAATTGTCAAAACAGATATGGTTTTACATGTAGCTTTGCCTTGCACAGCACATTTTTGTTCTTCCTTTCAAGTAGTCAGAAAGTTATGAATAAGTAGAAAGTGCTTGTTTTCAGTTGGTGCTGAAAGGTCTTAAATGCAGTTCAGGTCTTCTGTCTCTGTCATGTTGGTCACTGGCTAGGTTGTAATGGTTTCTGTGACCTTTGCCACCTTCTCACCTAGCACTGCCCTTTCCATTATTTCCCACCCCAGCAAAGCATTCCATCTTACTCTAAAATCTGCTACCATGTAGCACAACCTTCAAGCCTGCTGCTGTACCCAGAGACATACTATTTGTCAGTGAGTGAAGAGTAGGGAGGAAAAAGGGGTAGTGAAGAGAGGTGTGAAAATGTAAAAAAAAAATTGAGGGTTTTATAGTAGAGGTGCCCATTATCACTTCTGGAGGTCCGGCACATTTTGGTGATTTCCATGCTCAAAAACATCTCATTGTAATTGAACTCACCTGTTAAATACCAGGTTTAGTTAGTGTGTTAGAACAGGGAAATCACTAAATTGTACTCTACTCTGCCGTTCAGGACTGGGGTTAACAGGTCTGTTTTTTTTGTTGTTTTTTTTTCTTTTTTCTTTTTTTTCCTTTGCAGCTGAAGTTGTTGCATCTACTGTATACTCACCATCCACTTTATTAGGAACATTTGTACACCTGCACTTTAATGCAGTTATCTAGTCAACCAATCATGTGGCAGCAGCACAATTCAAAACGTCATGCAGATACAGGTCACAAGCTTCAGTTAATGGCGATCAAAAGATCAGAATGGCGAAAAAAATGTGATCTCAATGACTTTTACTGTAGTATGGTTTTTGGTGCCAGATGGGCTGATTTGAGTATTTTAGGATCTGCTGATCTCCTGAGATTTTCAACTGTGGGCACAGGTTCAGCCAAACTGGACAGTTGCTTTTCTTCTCAACACGGTTGAGAAGAATGTTTATTTGAGTTACTGTCAGCTCAGACCAGTCTGGTCATTCTCCTCTGATCTCACTCATTAACAAGGTGTTTCAGCCTGCAGAACACACAGGTGTTTTTTTGTTTTGTTTTTCACACCATTTTGTGTAAACTCTAGAGACTGCTGTGTGTAAAAATCCCAGAAGATCAGCAGTTTCTGAAATTCTGAACATTAACTGAAGCTCTTGAAATGTATATGCATGATTTTTTGCATTGCACTGCTGCCACATGATTGGCTAATTAGACAACTACTTGAATGTGCATGTGTACTGGTATTACTAATAAAGTGGATGTCACCTGAAAATGGTGGTCCACTTGAGAATGGTCATCTGGGGTAGTCTCTCCAAGTGAATTATAATGTGTGTGTGGGTGTGTGTGTTATATTTGTGAAAGCTATCCACTCCAGGGAGTGAGCATTGAAAAAATGTGACTGGTTCAACCTGTCATGGGGATACTGCATAGCGCTTGCATTAAGGATATCACAACAAAACACATGTCTATGGACAGCCTACATAGCTACAAATCTGAGAAATTTGCATTGTTCTCGGATGCTCCTTCATGAGTACATGCCAGGCAGCCAACAATAACTGCTGTTCAACCAGTGAATGCTGGGATGTGGACTGAATTAACGTCCATTTTGGGGGGAACCCAAACCCTTGGTGGACACTCAGTTATTCTGGCCAAGTGTAAAAATGACTTTAGAGTTTCAAACCAGTGGAAGGAATGAAAATAACCTGTGAAAGAGAAAGAAAAACATTTACAGTGGATTCATTTTTGCTTTTACATTAAGCTGTAATTTAATCTTATTTGGAAATGGCATTTATGTGTGACATCCACAGTGGTGCCTGGCTGCACATGAATATTGGTACCGTTAAAGCTGCTGTCATGTTTGCTCAACTGTTGAAAGCATAATTTAGTTTCAGTATAGGCACATCATTGATAGTGAAATTAAGCTTTCCATACTCTATGCATTCTTGCCCGTTCGTATTCTGCAGTCTGCTGAAATTGAGTGGAGGATATAATTGACTGCAGGACTGAAGAGTGCGATTGGGAACAATGCAGTGAGCACACAAGGCTTTGATTTGTTTGGCATGCCGTGAATGTACAAACACACATGCACACACACGCACGGCCATGCGCGCACACACACACACACACACACACACACACACACACACACACACAAACAATGGGGTCTCATATAAGGTTACTCAATGCCCAGATTAGCTGCAACACGAAAATGGGCTCAAGAGGTCTTGAGCTGAAACAGAAACAGTTTGGGTAGTTTTTGATAATAATAGCATAGTGCATGCTAAAGGCAGGTTGACAATACATTCAGAATGCCAATAAGTGCCTACTTAAATTCATAACCCAATAAGATTTACCTCAAATAATGCAAATGCTAGTGAAGCGATGAATTTCTAGTTTGGTAATGGTATTCACTGTATTTAAGCATCAGGTGATTCGATACTAGAATTAAATTTTTAAAGCCAAAAATCTATACATTAAAAGTCAGTTTATTTCACATTTACACTATACAGCATGAGAAAAGTACTCAGAGTCCTCCATCAAACTCGAAATGATTATTTTTTTCACCCAGAGTGGCGATGCTTCACCCTTAGTCTTCCTGCGCTTCCTGTGGTCAGTGCCCCTGGATGCTCCTTCTAGAGATATTGACTCATCTGTCTTTATAAACTAAATGAGCCCTGACATTTATTACATTGGAAATTGTAATCACTTTTTTCAGCTCCTCTCAGTCTGCTCAAAATGGCCTCCTGTACCGTATCTACACAGGAACATTATTAGCTTGTGTCCAGCCTCACTGTGTCATCTCATAGGAATAGTGTGAAATGTTCACTGATGGCACCCAAAGACAGCCTATTAGTTTGTTTCATTGTATGGCTTGGAATATGAACGTTCAGCTGAGATGGTCTGTCTCCTCCAAGCGGCTTGTTAACAATTTTTACTGCCAGCTTTTCGGATGCTCCTGAGACCCTGGAGCGAATCCTACCCCTAAAACAAGGGAAAAAATTGAAGTGATGACATGAGTGTCTTGTTTCTGGCTGGTTTCCTATCTCTCCCTGGTGGGAAGCTCACAGCAGTGACAGAAGGGAGGAAAGAAATATTCTTTTCACAGATTTACCTCCTGCTGTGGCTGCTGGGTCACTGAAGACCTCAGACCAAACAGAAAATGCTGCATCTTTGCTCCACAGCACAACATTACTCTGTTACAATGTGATTGCTCAGCATTACACTGAATGATGACAGAAACTCAGTGTTCTTTTTCATCATATAAATTACATTTTCACAGGATAATGATATATTACTATAATTGGGTGTTTTCATATGGATCTTCTCAGTCTGTCTTTTTCATTCTTTATGTGAAAGCAAAACCGTGGTTAGTTGTGCCTTAGTTTTAACTTTTATCCTTTAGTGATTACAATTCTGTATCGCAAAGACACTACTTACAATCTCACACAGTGATAGCTAGATCTTCAATTACATCCTACATTGCACCATCTGATCAGAAACTCACCAAGCTTCCCCATGTAGCAACATTACCTAGAGTAATAAGGCAGTAACTCACTCATTTGGAGTTCCAGCTGCCCCGGGGCTATCAGTATGTTGCTTGAGGCCCTTGGCTACCCCTACTGTGTTCTGTCCCATTTCAGAGTGATGCCAAGGAGTAGGTGCCTACAGCGCAATCTGGCAGGATGACAAAGCCTCTAAACTAGGTTAAGGAAAGTGGATTGACACAGTTGTGCACCTTGAGACCCTCAGTGAACACTGCGCACACGCTGAGTTTGCGTTTTCAAGCAAAAAAATGAGCCAGGAGTACCTGATGTGTATGCTTTTAATTAACAGTCAATAGCCCAATTAAAACAATCAACACGATTTGCTTGTATTTAGTCATTTTTTGTTGTATTTTTTTTTATTTTTTTAAAATCATGTATTAGCTCTGTTTTTCTCAAGGCACACAAAAGAAGGAAGCAAATGTAATGAAGTCAATACAAAGCAATTCAAATGAACCTCTGGGAAAATGCAGGGCGTTCAAACCTAACTGATGGAAACAGAATGACTGAGACCTGTAATTCATTATTTTTAAAAAATGAAGAAAATAAAATTGTACCTTCCGGCAGAAACCTTAGAACGGTAGTGCATTCATGCTGTCCTCTGCAACTGCTTCTCTCTCAAGACTATAGCCACTGTCTCATCTTCACTAAAAGAACAAAGGAATACAATCCATTATGTGGAATATTGTTTAACAGAATGTATTGACTGTGTTAATATTAGAGCAAGACAAATGTGTTCATTGATGGTGTGCAGCATACCTTTGGCTTTTTTTATTCAGGAACAGTGCAGGGACCGTGGTCTATAAGACAGTGTCTCTCATTCTATGTCTCCTTATCTACTGCTGTGTGGGCTAAAGGCGAGTCTAAAAAAGTAACTGATCCTGTCGCTGCAGCCAAATGAGGGCAGCATTAACCTGGCAGAAGCTGTGCATAAGCAGTGCCATTCTAAAAATAAATGGCTGGTCAGAGTGACCCGGTATTAGCAATAACTGGCCAAATTGGACACCATAAGAAGGGGGTTGAATTTTTGTTACTGCATAGTCCCTGATACAATAAAATACAGGGACACTTCATTCTCACTGTGACATAAAGGCAGGAAATAGTGAGCACGAGAAAGACTAAAGAGACAGCCTGTCATTACAATAAGTTGCACATTTGGTAGCAGGAAAGCAGTTCTGGCTACAGCAGTACCCCCTAAAGGTAATGCACAAGCTACCAGACGATGCTTATTGATAGATTCTCTATAGATTTGTGGTAATTTGAGATAACAGTAGTAGCTCAAAGACATTGCGCAAACTGGAAATTCTATCTCTTGACCTTTTTTCTCTTTATTTCTCTTTCTCAGAACCCATGCGAGCACTGCGTGACCTGAGGGCTTCAGAGATTCAAGCTCGGCAGCTCATCCTGCAGTGGGAACCTCTGGCCTTTAACCTCACACGCTGCCACACCTATTCTGTCTCGCTGTGCTACCGCTACGCCATAGCAGGGGGCACCAGCGGTGCTGGGCACAACACCACCATCAGAGAGTGCCTAGCAGTGGAGCGCAACACCTCACGCTTCACCCTTCGAGACCTGCCACCCTACCACAGCATCCATGTGCGCCTTGCCCTTGCCAACACTGAAGGCAAGAAGGAGGGGAAAGAGGTCATGTTCCAGACAGAGGAGGACAGTGAGTAATGCTGCTCTTGTTAGTAGTAGAATGGATATGCTAGGCATTAGATTAATTACAGATGCATACTGTAATGTAGAACGCACTTCCAAGTTTCCAGTGGTTCTGGCTAGCTTATTTTCAGCAGAAGATTTGGGCTGGCAGTCTGATTTGTCTTCATTCATGTCTGGATGTGTGTCTAGAGAAAAGTCTGAGTAAAAAACAATTCTCTTTGAACCAGTCAAAAATCAGTGAAATATTAATTGTTCTTGCGAGCCTCAGAGGGGAGGTGGAAGGGAGAAACTTTGTGCTTATTCATGCATTATGACTGGGCACAGTAGTACTCAGAGTCCAGGACAAAGGACAATCAATTTTCCCATTAGGGAAAAAACAAAGGAAAAAAAACAAAACAAACACACACATTTAGTGTTTATTTGTGTGTATGTGTTGCATTGTATTTGTATGAGTGTGTATGTGAAAGTGAGGTACAGGATTCAGTTACTGTATTAACACTCAAAAAGGCCTCAATCAGTGGTTCTTCTTTATATCCTTTCTCGTCAAAAGTGATGGATTCAGTTCATATGAGCGAGAGGGTCAGTTTTTTTCTTCCACCTCCCCAGTATTCTTTTTCTCTCTGTTTCTCTCTCTCAAGTCTTGAGCCATAAATAATCTCAAGAGAGAGAGAGAGAGAGAGAGAGAGAGAGAGAGAGCATTCAATTTGCTCAGTGTTAATGAGTTCATGCTAATACTGATAGACTAAATAGAGAGCCTTGTTATCAGCTGTAAATGTTGCATTGTGTGTTAGTCAAGCTTTTTGTTGCCATTTGTGGCAGCTCTATATACATAAGTGGCACATTGCCTCATGTCTCTGAATCATAATTGCTTCCATTCACTGTAAACCAGCCTTGACCAGTGTCAGTTTTTTCTTTTTCTGGATAGCTTGTTTATCTGAAGTTACAGACACATTGTCATTGTCATTTCTTTTATGCTGATAGAAATTGTGTATATGTACTAATTTTCTGATGATGTCTGGTAGTCACTAGTAATCTATGAGAGTTATAATTAGAGGATCTACACCACACAGGATTAAAAGTCTCTCCTTTCTGTTGAGGGCTGATATTCTTCATTGATTTACATTTTGTTTTCCTGCTTTCTGGTTGACCACTGCTCTTCTTATAAAGCTCAATGCCTTTTATTGCTACTACTGTGTGACAAATCAATATCATGGCAATTAACCATCAGCCAATAAATAAGTTTTGGCCCTGACCTGCTAGACTAGGGGTATTCAACTAAAATTACAGAATGCCAACAATAGTTAGCTTTTAATGCTTAACCATAAACGATTATTATGGCTGTAAATAAGACAATTTTAAGTGATTATTTTTGTTTTGTTATGGTGCTTCATGTTACCATTTTGACACATGGAGAATAAATACATACTTTTTTAGTCCAGTTATCTGTAAAAATTCTGTTCTCATCATTTCATCATTGTTTATTGTTGTTGTCTTTGAAAAGGTCATGTTATCAGTTCACTAATCAGACCAGAGAGGGCAAATCAAATTAAAAATATATGAACGTCTGTGAAAACTCTCCTTTCTGACCTAATGCCTCTAGTCTCTGGTTTATTGAGCTGTTTTCATCCAAATAATTGATATAAATGCATGTGATTGGTTAAGACGCAACAGAGAATTTGCTACAGAAGCCGCATTCATGTTTAGAAAACTAGAGTTGCTGAACTACAGCCAGCGATTTTTCACATGCTTATGTGCTTGACTAAGTATTTTTCAAGTACTTGATTCAGTCTGCTGAAACAGTTTGCTGGGTCCACATCTGGAACGCAGTCTGCCAGGTGAAGACCCCTTGGTTATAGTCAGCCCAGATGGACTCAAATGAACAATGTAAGTGTGTAGGAGTTTGCTGTTTTAATAATAGCCTGATACTAATCTCTCTCTCTCTCTCTCTCTTTCTCTCTCTCTCTCTCTCTCTCTCTCACTAATCTTCCATAGTTCCTGGAGGAATCGCCCCAGAGTCTCTAACCTTCACCCCGTTGGATGACATGGTCTTTCTAAAGTGGGAGGAGCCAGTGGAGCCTAATGGTATCATTACTCAGTATGAGGTATCGGCTTTATGTATCTTCACATATTCTTATTATCCAGTGGCATGAACCTTTACTATAAGCGTCAGATACAGAGGCTGACAATAATGACACACTCGTTGTTGTACAGTACAGTCTGTTGTAACTTTAAATGAGTGGCACTCATTTTTGAACTTTTTCTTTAGCTATGTGATTAACTGGCTACTAGACAGTGCTCTCAGAATCAAGTTGAAAAGTTGATCACTCAGATGATTCCCAAATTTCAATATGAAATTTCTTTTTCTTAATACAAGTTTTAAGTATCGAACAGTACTTGGGGCCTCACTTATCAACCGTGCATACTCATAGTTTTGTTCGTAAAACCATGTTTACGCACGTTTTTATACATTGAACGGGATCAATTTTGCTTTGCTTATGTGTCAGTATCATATTATGCTCACTCCTCACCATGCATATGCAAGAACCCAAAGAAAAGTGTTATAGCAAGTAAACTTTTTTAGTTTAACTTTTTTAAACATATCCAGCAGTCTACAAAATGTATATTCATGATTTAAACCTTTTCACACTTTTATATGCAGAAAACACTTGCCACTGGTTATGCAGCTTTACACACAGACTTTTAAATTGAAGTGTTGAAACTCACCCCTAAAGCAGCGTATCATATTTTTCAGAATTTCATTGGCTATACGATGCGCCAGTCATCAACACAATCAGTTGCAATAGGCTCAAGCTTTTCACAAAGGAATGAGAGAAGGCACTTCCATTCATCATGGACTGTCATTGGCTATTGAAGGCTATGGACAGGACATGGACGCTCCTGTTGGTTCAAATGAGGTGTCAATTGAAAGGTCAGAGTCCAGAGGCCGTTTGGAACTCAAGAGATAAGGAATATTCACAAGTGAACAGAAGTTATAACTGAAAATATGTGAAAGATTAGGCACATCTGCCGGTAATTTGAAATGATGCAGTAACAGTCTGTGGGTATTTACTGATATAATAATGTTTTGGACTAAATATTTTTATATGATTGGATTTTGGACCTTTGCCAATATAACAAGACTGTTTTCGTCGGGATGTTGTCAATCTTAGCTTTCCAAAGATATATTGCATGAGTGGCTACATAAATACAGAGGCTGTGTACATAACATAGTTTTGCACTAAACAACGCGACGGCCTGACAGTGGGCCGTTGGAATTTTTAACTGATACAACCGCTCAAAATGGGATTTATTTTAAAAAAGCATTTTACTTAATGTTGTTTTCTTAACAATAAATTTACATAAGTTATAAATAATAATTTATTTATTATTTAATAATAATTTACAAAAGTAACAATTTTATTGACATAAGAACTGTAATCAAATTATATAAATTTTAAATTTAAAGGGTCATGAAACCTCCCTCTTTCTGCTCAAGTCTTCCTTACAATAAAGACGGATAGTGACAAAGGTTTCAGATGAGGCAGAGGACTTCTCGCCTCCTGAAACCCCAGGGCTAAATGGAGACACAATAGATAGCAATAGATACTCTTCCCTTCAACACGGTCTCTCGTTGTATAGTTTTGCACGTGATGGCCCACGGAGCTTTAATATTATATATATGATGTTATATTATATATTGTATGTACAGTTTTTATAATATTTTATTATATTGTTTTCCTTGACCTGGATTCAGCACGGATGGGAGAAGTGTCGGAATGGTAGCAGCTTATAGGCTTGAGATTTTCAAGAATAAAAGGGGGAATGCTCTTCCCTTCAATGCGGACTCCGGTTGCATAGTTTTGCACGCGACGGCCTGCGGAACTTTAAGCGGTTTAATTAGCTCAAAAGGCAAGTAAAACTGTCATGGTTAAAAATTAGACAAATACCTTATTTGAAGGGATGGAAAAGTCCTCGGGACTGAGTACCGCATCATTGTGTAGACGCAAACTGCTTTCATGGGCAAGTACGAAGTCCACCTTTCTCCAATTCTCATAGCTCTCCCAAATAAGCACACTTGAACTCTACTACATCTGTAGGAAATCACCACGTGCTGTCATGAATAATTAAGAGGATAGGATCATCTCATAGGATAAGAACATGTAGGCTCATGAATAATTATGAGACACTGACATGTCACCGAAGTACTATAGTACATTGCCATGTCACTGCCTGTGACGTGAGACAGGACGAGATTTTATACCAGGAAGACGAAAATAGCGGAAAAAAACTCAAAATTAACCAGTTTTCTCCTACAATTAAAATTAACGAATACTAAGATTGCCTTTTATGATGTGCGACATGAACACCTCTGTTAAAATCTCAGAAAATGTAGTTTAGTGTTCCATAATGCGTGACATTACTGTGATATCAGAAAAAGTAATTAGAATACAGTAACACATTTTTTTGTTACTTTGTAATATGTTATACCAAATTCTGCAGGTGACACACGGAATGTAAAGTAAAATCGTATAAAAGGAATGTTTAAAGATTGATTGGGATTCTGCCTTGTTTGAAGTTTTAGCCCCTGCAGCTGTGGGGAGGGAATTAATTTTTCCTGGAAAATCTGTGATGAGAGTGAGGAGTAGATCATCAGTTGATTTGTTTGCCCAGTGCAGTTTTAGTTGATCTCTGTTCTAGGGCTTTTAGCTACAGGTACATTTCAAAGAGAAATTGGAGACTGTACAGGCATTTCCAAACCAACTACGAGTTGAATAATCACATCATACCTTCATTCATATCGCTTACACAGCAATACATTACATTTCCAAGACCATGGAACAGACAGCAAAAATGACAAATTGAAAAATGAAAGTTCCTAAATGTAATTGGAAATAGAATGCACACCTGCACACATAGAATACACATAGACAGACTTTAATTCATTGACAGTGAAGTTCATCTCATTAGATCTTTTGGCATGTTCCATGTTGTCTGAAACAAGCAGCACCATGAGCAGGCTAATGTGCTTTTTAAAGGGAAATTATTTACCATATATGGCGGTTTGAGGGTGTTTCTTTATGCAAATGAGTGGCCGTGCATGAGCACATCAATTTAGATTATGTGGGATTTATCAATGACCACTGCGTACAGCTGTGCGTATGCACATGTGATAAATAACAATTTTCTTCTGCGTATGGGCGGGTCTTTTGCACACATTTAGTACTTATTTTACACACATGTTGATAAGTGATGCTGATCCAACACCAACACATTAATAACTAAGCCAATTCTCTGCAAGCTTAGTCAAGCTACATAAAACCTCAGTGGGGTGAAGTTGGCATGCTTTAGGACAGTCAGTCTTTGTTCACATGCAAGATCTGTGATCCCTTCTCCTTACCTCTTCTCACCAGTTCTTACATTTGTGTAGATAAGGAAAGAGCACATCTGGAAAGTGTGTATATGGGTGTGTATTTCTGCCTGTTGGGGAAAGAGGTGTGGATGGTTGATTTTCCATGCTTGCTGCATGCCCCAAGCACAAATATAACATTCCCTGTGCTGTTACACTCACATTTAGATCCCTTATACCTAAACTCAGAATCTGCAGACTATCTGACTGACAATTGCTGCAGTTTGCTGCTCAATTCATCATTAAAGTAAGTTTAAAATGTGTCAGCAGCTAACAGTAACTACTCAAGGACAAAACCTTAGGCAGTAGGACAATTGGATAGTAAGAGATCTCATAGACTTTCATAGGATAGTCTTCCATTTTCTTCCACGGTTGTCCTGAGTGTGGTTGACAGAATGGTGAGCTATTTTAATAAATGACGTCTGCCACATGCTCCCATGTGAATTGGTATAGTTCTTGGTTAATAAATGGGCTATCTCTTGAAGTTGTTATGGTCTGTATGCTGATGTGGTCTGTTTCAAATCAGTGATTGCGGCCTGGCTGTGCAATCTGTCTGTGGTTTTAGAGTCTCAAGAGCAGCTCTTCTCTAATTGGTCCCTATTGTACCAACTAAGCTGAGTGTAAGCAACAGAATCTTCTCTATTCTAAAGGTGGTTCTCTATTTTCTAAGATTATTAAGGGGTTATGTAAGGAATAAAGCACAATGGCTCGTGCTGTTATAGGAAAACTAGGTGTGATGCAGCCCAGCGAAGCAGATTCATATCACAAAGGTCATTCTTTTCCTATAACAGCATGTCTCAATGTGTTTTTTATTCTTCTTATTTCACAGCAATTTGCCATCAATTGCAAATTTGATTTTAATTAAATAATCACATTATGCTTTTAATGTTGCGGGACATCCATGAGACAATAGTTTGTTCCTGTTTCTATTTACATTAAAGCAGCTATAAGCAGTTGTTTTTTTTTTCCTTGAAAAAAGTGCAGCTTGTCACTTTTCCAAGAAATTAAAAAGCCATCTCTCCTGTAGGCTTTCCCTTGGTGGAAAACCAATGCGGGGATGGAACATCTCAACCTTAGAGTATTGGAAAGTGCTGACACTGAAGACTTATTCCAAAAATGCCAAATTAATCTCCTCCTAGAAAACTTCACCATTACAATGATTACATGTTTTAAAAATGTGAAGTGTCTGCTATACACGTCCTTGTGAGGGAATTCCCCTTCACGTCTTATGCAGAAGCGCTCAATGCGCCAATGCAGCTCAGTTCACTCAGCATGTGCTTCCGCATCGTCATGACTGTTTTACCACCTGTGCCTTGCAAAGCCGTTTTGTTTAGTGTCTCATTTCTCCAATTCTCGATCTTGTTTTTGTTTCCTAGTACATGTTTTTGGATTGCCCTCGATATAGCTGTTCATCACTTGTCTGACCCCTGCCTGTTTATTGTTGCCGATTATGATTAACGTTTTAGATTGTCTGCCTTATCTCCTATGAAGTTTTTTTACTGCACTCGCATCCATCTCTCCTCACAGTTCATGATACTGTTACTACAGTATAGAAATGATAATGTGGATAAGCTAGCACATTAATATAACCCTTGCAGTAAGTGCTACTTTCAGAAAGTTTTATAGAACGTTTATAGAAAATTAATCAACATCTTATGACCAATTAGAATCAAGCATTCAACAGTGCTATGGTATAAATAAAATTAAACAAACAAATTTATGTGTTTATGATTTCCTGAGCTCAGAACTGTTTTTAGAAATTCAGCGACAGAGTCTGCCAGTTATGTAGCAGATGTTATAAAGTACAGGAGCAGCAGGAAAATATATCCCATATGATTATACTTTAACTTTTTGCAAATTTTAGTAGTCTCTAGTTGAACAGCCAGTTGTGGTCTCCTACAGCCAGCATCTGCCCCCCTGCTCTTCTGTTCCAGGATTTTTTTCTCCTCAATATGATTGTAGCAGCTGCATCAGTATCACCCCTCTTGCCTCCTCACAGCTATGTAGCTATCTCAATCTGTCCCCACAACTGCAACAGTGCTGCCTCAGCTCTCCGTCTGCCAGCTGCTAATTTCAGTGAAGTTAGTGTTTTTGGCCCAGATGAAGTTGACAGAAGTTTGCTAGTCACTTTTTCCTGTTGGATTTCACCTCTTCTGTCAGGTGTTTGTCTCTCCCTTCTAGTTTTCACCAATCATGTCACTTGGACTTACCTTGACTTGCTAACTGCACCCTCTCTATTCTCAAGTCCGCTAGGCTCAGCATCTCTCAATGTCGTCTTAAGGAGGTTATTAAGTGGGATTTGTGGCTTGACATATAAAGTGGAGGCTGGGGCAATTTTTTAGTGATTTTTTTTGGTGATTTTTCCTCTAGCAAGGAGAGGAAGTGCAAGAGAAAGAAAGACAGAGAAAGAGAGAGGGCAGAGCTTTATATTGCACTAGGAGAAATCCTCTCTTATTGCTCTCAGATTATGCCATCGACCACTTTTCTCAGAGCCCCATTGAGCGGAAGTGCAGGCTCTCAGAGATGGCAGGTCCTCCCACTGCTATCATCTATACCTTCTATATAGGAATGACAAAAAGGGGCTGCATGTGGAGACATTGAGCATCTTGAAATCCTCTACCCACACTTATCAGGCACTCATGGGTATCTAGTGGCTCTCCGTGTTAATCTTCACAAGCCCTTGGTCTCAATCAAAGAAGTGATGAATGGGAATAGCAATACTGATCATAACCAGTCTTACATTGTTCATACTACACCACTGCACTCCATGTTCTTTCAGGATTAATAATAATAATAATAATAATAATAATAATAATAATAATAATAATAGCTGTTAGAAGCAATTATCAGGGCTCAAACCGTTTATGGCCCTTAAAGACGTTAAAAGATATTACTTAATATTGTGCAATTCTATAAGCACCTAAATCAAAGAAAAACAAATATCATTTTAAGAAATATCGGCCCTCATTAAGCTTGTAGCTAATACCTGCTGAACATTGCCTGACCAATGGTGGCCATGTTTTTCAAGATTCACAGTTGTCCTCATACATGCTGATTGGACCTTGGACAAGGACAATTCTTGCAAGATTTATTTATCAAGTCTATTGGACCAATGGTTCCACATTTGCTCCCAATTTCATATTTTGTTACGTTATAGTGCCACCAACTGGTCACAATCAATATTTTTTTAGAATTGACCTTAGATTGAACCCATACATAAGTATCCCAAGCATGGTGAAAATATCTCAATCTGTTCAAGAGTTGTAGCCATTTATGCGAAAATGGCCACGCCTACTTCCTGTGTTTTCGCATACCGTAGCTACCTCAAGTGGAAATTTAAAAGAAATTTTGATAACTTTTGATAGTGAGACTCCATAGATTCGTTTGGCACTGGTTTGGTCCCAATCGGACGAAAAACCTAGCACTAGTTCGCAAAAGTAGGTTTTACAAAAAATCCAAGATATCAGAAAAATTTTTATAGACGGAAAAGAAATTGGAGATATATGTTTTGTTCGTCTGGTCCCAAGGATTACATAGATACTGTATAAGACACTTGAGACACTGTGACAAATGGTTCAAAAGTTATGGCCATTTTTATAAACATGCTCACTATAGCGCCATTATCTGGCCGATCGGGCCGAAACATTGTGACGCTGTAGTACTCTGGGGTACTACCTCCCCTCAAAATTTCAGCTCTTTAGAACTTATGGTTTGGTCTGCACGATCAGTTTTAAAAATAAAAAAATAATAAAAATCCTTACAATTACGATAGGGTTTCAGCCCTTCGGGCTTGAACCCCTAATGATAATAATAATAATAATAATAATAATAATAATAATAATAATAATAATAATAACAACAACAACAACTATATTTGTATTGCAACCTCAAAAGTGTACTAAAAACCTGCATCTAAAATAACATAATATAGGCTAAAGTAGGAATAATTTTTTTTTTTAGATTATACAATATTAATACTTGAAATAAGGAGATTATGAATCAGAAAATAGCAATTTGTTATTAAATATGATGTTTGTTTAAATAACTGGGGCCCAGCCGGCATTTCAATTCATCCCAAAGGAGTTGAGTGCGGTTGAGGTCAGGGCTCTGTGCAGGCCTCTTGATTTCTTCCACTCCAGCTTTGGCACTTCATTGGGCTTGCTTTGTGTACAGGGGCACTGTCTTGCTGGAACAGGTTTGTGCTGTGCCCCTTAGTTCCAGCGAAGGGAAACTGTAATGCTTCAGCATACAAAGACATTCTGTACAATCGTGTGCTTCCAACTTTGTGTCAACAGCTGGGTTCACATATGGGTGTGATGGTCAGGTGTGTACAGACTTTGGGAATTTGTGTGCAGTGGCAAGAAAAAGTATGTGAACCTTTTGGAATTTCATGATTTTCTGCATAAATTTGTCATAAAATGTGATCTGATCTTCATCTAAGTCAAGGGTATTGACAAATATGATGTGCCTAAACTAAAAATACAAAATAAATTCAGGCGCTTCCTGTAGCTGTGGATCAGACCTGCACATCATTCAGGAGGAATTTTAGCCCATTCTACCTGGCAGAACCACTTTAGCTTGGTCATATTCTTTGGACGTCTCATGTGTATGGCTCTCTTCAAGTCATTCCATGGCATCTCTATTGGGTTGAGGTCTGGGCTCTGACTTGGCCTCTCCAAAAGGTGTATTTTGTTTTTCTGAAGCCATTTCAGAATAGCAACAGTCCCAAAGTGTCTCCATTTGTAAAATGTTTGCCAAACTGTTTGTAAAGTCTTTGAAATCACTTTGTAACCCTTGCCAGCTTTATGTAAATCAACAATTCTTGCTCGTAGATCCTTTGAAAGCTCTTTTTGGCAAGGCATGGCTCATATAAGCGTGTGCTTCTTGTGCAGCGCAAACTCCAAATTTTTGAGGGGTTTTTATCAGTCAAAGTAGCTGTAGTCCACACCTCCAAACTCATTTTCTTAACGAAACTCCAGGTGTGCTAAAACCTGACTCCAATTAGCTTTTTTCAGGTCATTAACTCAAAGGTTCACATACTTTTTATGTTTTTTTGGTTGTTCTCAATAAAGACATGAAAGATCAGAATTTTTTGTGTTATTATTTTAGACACATTATATTTATCAATATCCTTGACTTAGATGACTTAGATGACTTAGAAGATCAGATCACATTTTATGACAAATTTATGCAGAAAACCATGAAATTCCAAAAAGTTCACATACTTTTTCTTGCCACTGTATTTAATAAGTTAAAATATGAAAACTTTAGATTTTACCACATATACGATTATAGAATATACAAGTAGTTACTACACATGACAAACAAGTACAAAAACAGTTTTGTGCAAATTTTAGCTATAACATTCTGCACCAGCTACAGTCTATCATTTAGCTTTCACCAACAGAAAAAGCATTACAGTAATCATGTCTGCCAATGATAAATGCAAGGGTCAGTGTCTCAGTACCACAAAGTGTCAAGTTGATAAAAGGCAGCCTTTGTGACATTATTAAGAAAATGATCAGCCTTCTACACAGATATAGATCAAAACCAACACTACCAATACCTTTGAGTTAGTAGTTTCTGGCCAAAATTTCGGTTTATGCAAATTGACATTACTCGATCAAGTCTATAATCCTGGTGAATTATAAACCGAGCACATTATTGCACCAGAGTTGTGAAGGACTATAGAGATTTTAGAGACTGTAGACATCTATAACAGTGTGTCATATCAATTCAATTTTATTTTATTTGTATAGCGCTTTTAACAATGGACATTGTCTCAAAGCAGCTGTACAGAAACATATAAACACAGGATACAGATTTTAAGTGTGTGAATTTATCCCTAATGAGCAAGACGGGGACAAGGAAAAACTCCTTAAGATGATATGAGGAAGAAACCTTGAGAGGAACCAGACTCAAAAGGGAACCCATCCTCATCTGGGTAACAACGGATAGTGTGAAAGTAAAGGGAAATTCATTCTGGTTTTTATATGAAGTCTGTTCCCTTTCAAAGTGAACTTCACGTTGCGTTTAGCATAACACTGTCCTCGCGCGCGACTGGCATCTGAAGCTTGTGTAAAATCATGCCTATTTATAGGCCTGCCGTGATCAGGTGACGTGGCAATTAAGCCATCTGGGCCGGCCACTGCTCTATCTCTTGCTCTGTCTTCCGGGCCCGGATCACCGCTGGATTTTGGAGCTCGTGTCGCGACTCCTCCTTTCACTATGCAAAGCCAAAAAAAAATAAATAAAAATAAAAATTTATAATAATTCCTCTCTGAGTCCGAGGAGCCAGAAGGGTGTGCTAAAAACTGAGCAGCATATAAAGAGCTGCTTAAGGCTGGATGAGCTTTTTTCTCCCCAGTGAAAGTAAATCCCCTCACACTGCAGAAAATTCCCAATTTTTTCCAGAAGTTACTGACAAAATATCAGGCTTCTCTGGGAAAACCATGCATAAGCCGTATTTATAACTGCACAATGTTGGATTAGTCGGCCATTGTGGAGAATGAACGGCATGGCTATTTAGCTACACTGAAGGTGGAGGAGATGCTTGCGAGATACCTTTCTCCATCGACGGCAGGTAATTAGGGGGGCTAGCTTTGCCATCCAAGCCATGTAAGGCCACCGTGACATTGGTGGGCAAGGCCTATGCAGTAGTGGGTCTTGCTTGTGGGTCACTGCAGACAATGACAGGTAGTGTTGCAGGCCTACCAAGCAGACCTGCTGAGTGAGCTCGACATACGGCGGCATTCAGCCAGTTCCTTCCCTGTTGTGTCGAATTCACCAATTCGGCCAGCGCTAGTGCGAGGGAGACACAGAAGGCGAGTACGGCAGCCTGCCAACCCACACAGATAGCCAGGGGAACCGGGTGGCCACAGTCACGGCCTGCTACTAGGCCTGATCTGAGAATTGTCATAAAGGCCAAGCAGACAAAGAGGAGCGGTCCTGAGGGGATGTAGAGGGACGTATCAGGGGAGATGAGGTTGTTTGGGCACTTAGCCCCCAGTGCTACTGTAGTGCCTCCCCTAGCCAAGGCTGTCCCAAGTTTTCAGTGTTCTCTGGTCAGCAAGCTGTCACAGGGCAACGAAAATCTGATGCTTTCCCTCCAATAGAATGTGGAATAGTTAACATCACTAAAAGACCGTCTGGCAGCATGGAAACTACTGCCAAATGTGTCTCCATGGGTTCTGTCTACCGTAGAAAAGGGTTACTGGGTCCAGTTCAGAGCTCGACCCCCCAGTTCAGAGGTGTTCTCACCACAGTAGTCAGCACAGAGCAGAGCCCAACGTTAGCACAGGAAGTAAGATCCCTCTTGGACAAAGGGGCCATAGAACATTTACCCCATTCCCTGAGGGAGGGAGGTTTTACAGCTGTTATTTTATGGTCCGCAAAAAATAGAAGAGTATGCGGCCAATTTTAGATCTGCATCATCTGAACTGTACTCTTCGGACATACAGGTTCAAGATGCTGGCACCCAAACTTATCGTTCTACATATTCAGTTTGAGGACTGGTTTGTGACGATAGATCTAAAAGATCTATCAAGATCGGGTTCTTCTCTTCGAGCTAGCTTTATCCCCTCACACCTTCACAAAGTGCATGGATGTCATTCTGGCTCCATTGTGACTCCAGGGCATCCGTGTACTAAACTACCTGGATGACTGGTTAATTCTAGCACAGTCCAGGGAACTGGCGGGTCAACAACGAGATGTTGTTCTTTCCCACATGAACAGGTTGTGGCTCAGGTTGAACCTCAGAAAAGTATGCTTTCTCCAGTGTAGTGGACAACTTTTCTAGGGGTTATACGGATTCTACTACGATGAGGGCGTTTCTATCTCCAACATGTGTAGGGGTCAATTCTTCTCTGAGCAGAGGGAAAGTTTTGTCAGTGAGTGCAATGTACATTCTGGGCAACTGGAATGTGGGGGAAGAAATCCTGTTGAGGCAGGCACTGAGGCACAGGGATTGGTGGCTCCATCCACAAGTGGTGGAGTCCATAGAAAGGAGGTTTGGCCAAACGGGAGTGATGCGTTTGCCTCTGAGGAGACAACACACTGCCCACTGTGGTTCGCCCTCACTCCTCCCACACAATTAGGCCTGGATGTCATGGTGCACATGTGGCCAAGGTCACATCTGTACGCTTTCCCCCCGATCGCACAAGTTCTAGCGAGAGTTTGCCGAGACAGTCTACATCTGCTGCTAGTAGCACTTTATTGGCCAGCTCGAATATGGTTCTCAGAGATAATATCCCTGCTAGATGGCACTCCTTGGGAGATTCCCATACACATGGATCTACTGTCTCAAGCCGGAGGGCTGATTTATCACCCTCAGCCAGAACTATGGAAACTGTGGGTCTGGCCCCTGAGGGGCACCAGCTCATAGATTTTGGTCTTACAACAGAGGTTGTAGAGACCATGTTGAACACTAGAGCACTATCCACACGGAACTTGTATGCGCTCAATTGGCGGCTTTTTGTCTTGTGGTGTGAGGAACGCCAGCTAGACCAGTGTTCTTATAAGGACATTTCTCAGTGTGGTGGGCTCATTCTACAATCAGGGTTTACGTGGCCACCATTTTGGCCAGCCACACCCCTGTTGATGGAGCCTCTGTGGGGCAACATCCTCTAACTAAGGTTCATGCATGGTGTCAGGCGTCTGAGACCCATCTGCAGGCCGTGCATACCTTCCTGGGACCTTTCTGTGGTCCTGGAAGGTCTGTCAGGGGCCCCATTTGAGCCCTTAGAGTCAGCCTCTGAGAAGCTTCTGACTCTAAAGGTAGCTCTTCTGCCTGCACTGACATCTCTCGAATAGGAGATCTATAAGCTTTCTCTGTTACCCCTTCCTGCCTTGACTTTACCCCTGCATTAGCCAAGGCCATCCTGTATCCTAGGCCAGATTATATTCCTAAGGTGCCTACATCTGCTGCCCTGCCTGTGGTGTTGTAGGCTTTCTGTCCTCCTCCGTTCCTCACACTGGAACAAGAGAGAATGCACCTGCTATGTCCAGTAAGGGCTCTCTGTACTTACGTCCACCGCTCCGGCCAGTGTAAGTCACGTAAGTCGGAGCAGCTGCTGGTCTGCTTTGGCGGCGACAGTAGAGGTGATGCTGTGTCAAAGCAGCACATCTCTAATTGGATAGTGGAAGCAATTTCTATCGCTTATGAAGCGCGTGGTCTTGCTATGTCTCTGGATAAGGGCTCATTCCACTAGGGGGGGTTGCCTCCTCAAAGGCTTCGTCCAACGGGTTATCCTTACAGGATGTGTGTGCTGCTGCAGGGTTGTCTACGCAACACATATTCATTCGATATTACAGCCTGGGTATTCATTCCACCCCTGGCTCAAGTGTCTTGCAGTGACCCTTGCGCTTGGGTCTTTTTGAATAGGCCGTACCCTCGGTATGACGGGGTGGGTATTCTCGTTCCCATAGTGTTATGCTAAATGCAACATGGAGTTCCCTTTGAAAGGGAACGTCTGGGTTACGCATGTAACCCTGTTCCCTGAGAAGGGAACGAGACATTGCGTAGCTTTGTCATATCAGGGCAGGCCTGTGAATTGCGTCTCCACGTCAGATAATAGAGGTTGATGGTGCGGTGCTATATATGTATCACACGATGCGCTTAATTGACACGTCACCTGATCATGGCAGGTCTATAAATAGGCATGATTTTAGACAAGCTTCATTTGCCGGTCGTGCATGAGGGCGCTCCCATAGTGTTATGCTAAATGCATTGTCTTGTTCCCTTCTCAGGGAACAGGGTTACATGCATAACCCAGACGTTTTGTTGAACTAACCCACTGTTCACTAAAAGAGACTTGAGTGCAAAATCGTATGTGGAAATTGCAGTCCTAAGGCCATAGCAGCAACCATAGTTCCAGCACCATAGTGCAACTGTTCATGTGAAATTGAGGTACAAAACTATTTCCATGGTAGTTCAAGCAGCACCATCCTCAGCAATCTCCAGGCTGCACTGCTTGGGGTCATCCTCAGTATCAGAATGTAGCCTCCAGTTGATGAGAGCTCCAAACAGACGTAGGGCATCAGGATGTATCAAGCAGCTCCAGAGAGCAGAAAGGGTCAGGATCACTGGCATGTCAATAATATCATAAGCTCGACAGAAGGAGAGAGGGTCATCTGCTTAACTATGGTAGTTAACTTCATGGTTTGTAGTCAGGAGGATCACTGTCTGTAAAGTATATGTTCTAAATACTTAGTTAAGTAAACATCCATCCATTTTCCGTTCCGCTTATCCTTACTGGGTTGCGGGGAACCTGGAGCCTATCCCAGGGAGCATGGGGCACGTGATGGGGGACACCCTGGACGAGGTGCCAGTCCATCGCAGGCCACATTAGGTAACCAATAAAGTATTATTTATGTTTGAAACCAGAACATAAGCATAGCATAGAAAGTTCAGCTAAAGGTAATGTAGGTAATACTGAAATAAACATTCATAAAATTTGGAAGTGGAATGATGCATGGTAAGCAGTAGTGCTTGATGTAGACTGTAAGCTACTGAAATGCTGTATGTTGCCTTTTGCATTAATTATATTGCATTTGTATAGAACTTATAACAATAAACATTGTCACAAAGAAGCAATTCCAAAAAAGTTGGGATGCTGTGTAAAATGTAAATAAAAACAGAATGCAGTAATTTGCAAATCCCATAAACCTATGTTATTCACAACAGAACATAGAAAGCATATCAAATGTTTAAACTTAGTAAATGTACCATTTTAAGAACAAAATAAGGTAATTTAGAATTTTATGGCCGCAACACATCTAAAAAAAAGTTGTGATCGGGGCAACAAAAGTCTGGAAAAGTAAGAGTTACTAAAAAGAAACAGCTGGTGGTTAATTGGTAAAAAGAGTATCTTAGAGAGGCAGAGTCTTTCAGAAGTAAAGATGGACAGAGTTTCACCAAACTGTGAAAAACTGCGTCTACAATTTGTGGAACAATTTCAAAATAATGTTCCTCAATGTAAAATTGCGAAGACTGAATATCTCATCATCTACAGTACATAATATAATGAAGACATTCCAAGAATCTGGAGAAATCTCTGTGCACAAGGGACAAGGGTGAAAATCGATATTGCATGCCCGTGATCTTCGGGCCCTCAGGCAGCACTGCATTAAAAACAGGCATGATTCTGTAATGGAAATAATTGTATGCGCTCAGAAACACCTCCAGAACTCATTTTCTGTGAACACAGTTCACCGTGCCATTTACAAATGCTGGTTAAAACTATCATGTAAAGAAGAAGCCATATGTGAACATGATGCAGAAACACCGGCATCTTCTCTTGCCCAAAGCACATTTAAAATGGACTGAGGCAAAGTGGAAGACTGTTCTGTGGTCAGACGAATCAAAATTTTTAATTCTTTTTAGAAACCATGGATGCCACATCCTCTAAACTAAAGAGGAGTGGGACCATCCAGCTTTTTATCAGAGCTCAGTTCAAAAGACTGCATCTCTGATGGTATGGGGGTGCATTAGTGCCTATGGAATGGGTAGCTGGTACATCTAGAAAGGCACCATCAATGCTGAAAGGTATATACAGGTTTTAGTGCAACATATGTTTTCCATCCAGATTCCATCGCATCTTTACTTCTGAGAGACTCAGCCTCACTAAGATACTCTTTTTATACCCAATCATGTTACTGACCTGTTTCCAATTAACCTAATTACTTGCAAAATGTTCCTCCAGCTGTTTCCTTTTAGTAACACTTATTTTCCAGCCTTTTGTTGCCCCGTCCCAACTTTTTTGAGACGTGTTGGGTGATGAAATGAAAAATTACCTTATTTTTTCCTTAAATGGTACATTTCCTAAGTTTAAACATTTGGTATGTTTTCTGTGTTATATTGTGAATAACATATGGGTTTATGAGATTTGTGAATCATGGCATTCTGTTTTTATTTACATTTTACACAGCATCCCAACTTTTTTTGGAATTGGGGTTGTTTAATCCAGATGTACATTTAGATCCCTAATGACAGTGGCAAACAAAAATTCCCTGAACCAGTCATCTTCTAGGTGACACTGGATAGCGGGATTATAAATTATTGCTCCTTCACAACTGTAAACTATGAAGTCAAACAGTATTAAGTGTGTTGAAATGATGTTTAGTTTGAGCATACTGTGACTACGAGTCCAGGAATAACAGTTCCTAGGTACAAATCTACAGTATCCAGATTATCCAAACATAATATGTTCTACAAGTGAGTAATAAGCAAGACCCCAAAATGCTAATCATAGCATGGCTTGGCTCCTTTCATAAGCATGGTCCAGAGTTAACCAGAGATCACATCTGTCAGTGTTGCTAATAATGAGATAAATCATGTAACAGTAAAGAGATGCAGGGGAAGAGCTGACACGTATACAAATAGCTCTCAATACCTGTTTGAGTACTGATCAGTGATTGCACAGAGTACATAGTATACATCATTGAAGTGTCTTCAATGTTTGTCATTTCAGATTAGCTACCAAAGCATTGAGTCATCTGACCCTGGAATCAATGTGCCAGGTCCACGGCGCACTGTATCCAAGCTGAGGAATGAAACATACCACATGTTCTCCAACTTACATCCAGGCACCACTTACCTCATCTCAGTACGGGCACGAACTGCCAAAGGTTTTGGCCAGACAGCCCTCACCGAGATCACCACCAACATCTCAGGTATGAAATAAACAAGTGTGTGTGTGTATGTGTGGGGGGGGGGCATGTAATAAGTCAGCTCTATAAGAGCTGCATTATAATTCATGAGCTGTGTTTGATAGAAATTCAGTGCATGTAGATAATTGTGTGTGTTCATACACAAGTGAGTATATGCAATGTCACAGTGGCATTGATGTATGTATGCATGTCAACTTAGCAAAGTCTCTTCAGCTGCTCCAAAGTGAAAAGCAGCTTCAGCAACATTTTCTCTGTACTCAAAAGCACTGACACCCTTGTCATCTCTTCAACACCTAGGAGCCTTACACACTAACACACTGAACAGTACCATATGCTCCAAACAACTGGGCATGACTAAAGTCCCACCACTGTTTCTTATATTTTACTCATAACAGTATGCCTCACTTCTGTTTGTAGAAAGCATGATAAAATACCATATGGGAATGTTTAGAGTGTGTTTTGAAGTATATTACAGTGAGGATTTTCAGATAGTTTAATTATGGATTTACAGAGACCAGAACTATGGCGTTTGGTATAAAGAGATGGAAAAAGGGGACAAATGCTGAATATGCTTCAGCTTTCAGAAAGCTACCTAACAGAGTTTAGACAGACTAAAGGTTCTATTTTTGTGCACATGCAAATGTAATTTAGTGATACATTATATAGATAAAAGTAAGTCGACACCTGACAATCACAACCTTATGTGCTTGTTGAACATCCCTCTACATGGACATTAATATGGAGTTGGCTTGCCTTCACTGTTATAATATCCTCCACTCTTCTGGGAAGGCTTTCCACTAGATTTTGGAGTGTGGGTGTGGGGATTTGCTCATTCAGCCATAAGAGCATAAGTGTAGTCAGGCACTGATGTTGGGTGAGGAGGCCTGGCACATAGTCTGCATTCCAGTTCATCCCAAAGGTGTTCGGTGGGGTTGAGGACAGGGCTCTGTGCAGACCACTTGAGTTCTCTCACACCACCATCAGCAAGCCATGTCGTATGGACCTCACTTTGTGCACAGGGACAATGTCATGAAGGAACAGGTGTGGACACAGGACCATTAGTTCCAGTGAAGGGAATCAATGCCAACAGTTTGAGGAAGGCAGTGCTACAACACAGAGACATTCTAGACAATTGTTTGCTTCAAAGTTTGTGGCAACAGTTTGGTTAAGACCCACAAATGGGTGTGATGGTGAGGTCTCCACATACTTTTGGCCAAATAGTGTATAATCCCAACATGTTGCTGCTTTGAGTTCTGGCCTGGTTTGTACAACCTTGTTTTATTTGTCACCGTATTTCAACATACAGTGGCAAGAAAAAGTATGTGAACCTTTTGGAATTTCATGGTTTTCTGAATAAATTTGTCATAACATGTGATCTGATCTTCGTCTAAGTCAATGGTATTGACAAATATAATGTGTCTAAAATAATAACACAAAAAAAATTCTGATCTTTCATGTCTTTATTGAGAACAAAAAAAAAAAAAACCTCATAGTGCTTGTGGAAAAAGTATGTGAACCCTTGAGATAATCACCTGAAAAAAGCTAATTGGAGTCAGGTTTTAGCACACCTGGAGTCTCGTTAAGAAAATGAGTTTGGAGGTGTGGACTACAGCTACTTTGACTGATAAAAACCCTTCAAACTTTTGGAGTTTGCTCTGCCCACGAAGCACATGCTTATATGAGCCAGGCCATGCCAAGAAGAGTGTTCAGTGGAGCCACGATCAAGAATTGTTGATTTACATAAAGCTGGCAAGGGTTACAAAGTGATTTTAAAGACTTTAGAAATTCACCAGTCTACAGTTAGGCAAACATTCTACAAATGGAGACACTTTGGGACTGTTGTTACTCTACCAAGAAGTGGGCGCCCAGTTAAAATGACACCAAGAGCACAACGAAGAAACAACCCCAAATGACAGCCGAAGATTTGAAGGCATCATTGGAACTGGCTAACATCTCTGTTCATGAGTCTATAATACGTAAATACGTCTAAATACGTAAAACATTGAAGAAGCAGGGTATCTACGAGAGGACACCATGAAGGAAGCCACTGCTTACTAAAAAGAACATTGCTGCACACCTGAAGTTTGCAAAAGAGCACATTGACACTTCACAGTGGTATTGGCAAAATGTTTTGTGGACTGATGAAACTAAGATTGAACTATTTGGGAAAACCACACAGCACTACATCTGGCATTTCATATCATCATGAAAACCTCATCCCAACCCTAAAGTATGGTGGAGGAAACTCCAAACTCATAATTTGGGCCTGCTTTACTGCATCAGAGCCTGGCCAGTTTGCAATCATTGACGTTAAAATGAATTCCCAAGTATATGAGACAATTCTTCAGGATAATGTGAGAATGTCTGTACGTCAGCTGAAACTGTGTAGAAGTTGGGTGATGCAACAGGACAATGACCCAAACACCGAAGCAAGTCCACAACAGGATGGCTTCAGAAAAACAAAATCCACCTTTTGGAGTGGCCAAGTCAGAGCCCAGACCTCAACCCAACAGAGATGCTATGGAATGACTTGAAGAGAGCCATACACATGAGACGTCCAAAGAATATGACAGAGCTAAGGCAATTCTGCCAGGAAGAATGGGCTAAAATTCCTCCTGAATGATGTGCAGGTCTGATCCACAGCTACAGGAAGTGCCTGGTTGATGTTATTGCTGCCATGGGGGGGTCAACCAGTTATTAATTCTAAGAGTTCACTTACTTTTTCCATTGCCATTTTGAATGTTGAATGAGTGCGCTCAATAAAGACATGAGGGATCAGAATTTATTTTGTGTTATTATTTTAGGCACATTATATTTGTCATTACCCTTGACTTAGATGAAGATCAGATCACATTTTATGACCAATTTATGCAGAAAACCATGAAATTCCAAAAGCTTCACATACTTTTTCTTGCCACTGTAAATAACCTACTTCACCCAACTGCTAGCTAAATACATGCCCCCTGAAAGTATTGCCACAGCAAGGTAAATTCTATTGTGTTTGCTATACATTAAAGACATTTGGGTTTATGATCAAAAAATTAATGAGACAATAGATCAGAATTTCAGCTTCATTTACTCATATGTAAATCTAGGTGTGTTAAACAACTTAGAACATGGCACCTTTTGTTTGAATCCACCCATTTTTTCAAGTGAGCAAAAATATTGGAACATGTGGCTGATAAGAGTTTCTTGCTGCCCAGGTGTACCCCGTTAAATTGACTGTTTAAATAATTAATAGCTCTGAATGTCTACACATGGTTTGGGTCCTAAATTTTGCCTGTGAAGATTGCTGTTAAAAAGAACACCATCTTTATTTGTAATAAATGAGAAAAAGCAACTATATTGTAGTGAATAAATGTGAATTAAATGGTACCATTAGTGATCTTATGTGTGGTCTTGGAAAAACCTGTTGGATGACACTGTGGCAAAATTCTGGAAATCAGCAATGACAAAAAATCCGATATTAACCAAAACTTTTTGCCAATAATATACATTGAAATCTATACGTTAAGGAAATAAATATATTTTGCCAAAAACAACATTTCTAATCTTGGGTGTCTTGCTGTAAAGATCATTTGTCATAATAAGCCAATTTAACAGAAACACTGGTAAAAACAGATAGTCTGCCTAAAGATAAACCTAAAACCTAACTATCTCAGTTATTTTTTTAAGTTGAAGGATAGGTACATGTTATAGTGATATAGACATACGTCTAATCCATTCAGTTGATAGCCAGACATTGGCTGTTAAATTTCTAGAATGCTCCTCAAAAAAGAGAAGAATGCTGCCTGAATGAACTAATAAACAGATTTTAATAACAAAAAAGTTAGTCAGCAGAAAAGATCTGACTAAATTGATCGGTGATTATTTTCCCACCTATGCACAAACAGTAATCAGTGGAGTGAAAATACAACACCGAGCCTTGTGTTTAAATGCCGCTATTGACTTGGGGTGATGAGACAGAGATTGAAGTGAATAATGCTGATAGCCAAAGCAATACCTCATTTCTCATTGTAAACTTATAATTCTTAAACATTTGGCAGTAATGTTGTTTTTCCATAAGTAGTTTATGTTATAAATAAACTGGTAGGTAGTGCATCTTCCAGTGGAATTAGAATATATTTTAAATATATGCTTTTTGGGGTAACTAGACTTTAATATACTTATGTGCAAATAAGAGACCAATTTCAGTTCACAAAATATTGAAATTTCAGAACTATACATAATTTTTTTATGTTATAATTTGACCATGTGAAGGGTTTGGTGTGGTATCAGACCTGGATGAATGTTCTCTGTGCCCTCTGTATATTCCTTGCAACTACTGTATGTGTGTAATCATTAGTCCCTGTAATTGTACAACTGAATGGACGCTGGTGTGTTGAATGAGTCAGTGCTATTAGGGACCTCACTTTAATTGAACCCTGCATGCACTGTGATTTTACCAGCATCCCTTGTAATACCATAATCATTGATTTCTCAGTAATTGTTTGCCTTTCCTCCCCTTCTCTCACTGACTCTGACAAATTTCCTGGCACTATTTGCCTTTTAATTGCACTCTGTATCCTAGACAACCAGCAGGGCCATGTTTGAAGAGGAGAGTCAGGGTAATAAAGAAGGAATAAGGTGTTGTTTATGACTAGCTAACAAGGATTGAGGTAAGTAGGTGTAGGCTATTGCAGGTGTTGATTTACTTGTGAATTAGAAAATGAAGGAGGCTTATCATCAGTTTTAAATAAAACAAGCTTGTTTCTAAATTGACCACACAAATGGTTTTGATTATTACATCTCTGTCGACTTTTGTAGCCCTTGCTTGGTTCATGATTAACCAGTATGACACATTCAGGTAAAAAGAAAAACAACAAAAACTACTACTACATGAAATTTAGCTGTGATTCATGTTCTTTTAATATCTTTCTTTCCTTTCTTTATTCTTCTTTCTCTTCCTATATGAAGCACCCACCTTTGACTATGGAGACATGCCATCTCCACTGAGTGAGACAGAGAGCACTATAACTGTGCTGCTGCGTCCCGCCCAAGGCCGTGGTGCCCCAGTCAGGTGCGCTTGACATCACTGTTGCATGTTTTACAGATGTATCCAATTATAGTTACACTTTTGATTGTTATAAATACATCGATACATTATACATACTATCCAAGCTGGTGTGGCACCACACAATCTTTTTTCCTTGAGTGGCATAATATTGAGGATTACTTGATTACTTAGCATGTTGGTAATCTGGTTACCTTCAATTGCATTTGAACTATTTACTGAACATCAAGACCATTGGCATTAGTCAATTTGAGGCCCTTATTTGTAAAACCATTCATGCTTGTTTGAGTTGTGCTGATATATCATGGCTACAGTGAATTGCTAGTGTGTTGATATAAAATTAGCGTGGATATTAAATCTGTTAATACTGATGACTCACTCTGCTCTGCTCCTCAGTATGTATCAGGTAGTTGTAGAGGAGGAGAGTGGGAGGAAGTTGAAGAGAGAGCTGGGGATGCAGGAATGTTTTCCCGTTCCCACCTCTCATGGTGAGGCACAGGCACGTGGCGCTCCACACTACTACACAGCTGAATTGCCCCCCAGCAGCCTGGCTGAGGGCACACCCTTTACTGTGGGGGACAACCATACCTACAATGGCTACTGGAACAGCCCACTAGACCCCAGGAAAAACTACCTCATCTACTTCCAGGCCATGAGCAACTTCCGAGGGGTGAGTAATCAGCCTCTATTTGAAATTTTCAGGACATTTTTAATAGTCATTTGCTTGGCGTCACAACAACTGGCAGTTAGCTTTAACATTATTATTATTTTGAAATTTTGATTCCACAACTATATATGTGACCCTAAATTTTGGCTTACTTTGATGATTAGCTTCATCTGTATACATTATGCTTCTGTAGGAAATTACTGCAAATGAAGGAACATTGTTGATCTTTTTAATTGAAAAGTATGTACAGAAAACACAAATAACTATATACAGTGCCCTCCACTAATTTTGACACCCTTGGTAAATATGAGCAAAGAAGGCTGTGAAAAAGTTTCTTTATTGTTAAACTTTTGATCTTTTTTAAAAACAATTCACAAAACTTAAAAATACTCTGCTCTCATGGATATCAAACAATTGCAAACAAAACACAGGCTTATCAAAAAATATCTTTGTTAAATTTAGGTGTACAACAATTATTGGCACTCTTTTAGTCAATACTTTGATATCTCCCTTTGCAAAGATAACAGCTGTGATAACAGTCTCCTATAATGCCTGATGAGGTTGGAGAATACATGGCATGGGATCTGAGACCATTCCTCCATACAAAATCTCTCCAGATCCTTCAAATTTCGAGGTCCTCTCTCTTTTGTTCACCCCACAAATTTTCTATGGGTTTCAAGTCAGGGGACTGGGATGGCCATGGCAGGACCTTGATTTTGGGGTTAGTAAACCATTTGTTTGATTTTGATGTATGTTTTGGAAGATCCAACCACGGCCCATTTTAAGCATTCTGGCAGAGGCAGTCAGATTTTCATTTAATATCTGTTGATATTTGAGTCCATGATGCTGTGTATCCTAACTGTCATGTCATAGTAAACCAGTGACTACCCTTCCCATCCTGCACTGCGGCCTACAAACATGGACTGCAATTCCCAGATCACTCATTCATTCTAATCATGCACACCTGCATCCAATCTCACACGCACTCACAAACAGACATAAAAGAGACTGTTTGAACACTAGTCTTTGTGAAGTATTGAGTGTTATCACCATACCAAGTATTTGTTCCTTGTTTTGATTCGTGTTCATTGATCTAGTTTCTTGTTACTTGTTCTCGCTTCTTGCCTTGCCTAGTTTATGCCTGTTTGTAGATTGCCTGACCCATTGCCTGTTTTTTTGACCATGCTATTGTCTCATGATTTGGATTTGTGTGCCTGCCTCTCTTTATTAAAAGCCTTTTTCTGCATTAGCATCTGCCCTAACCTTCATTACGTGGAATACATGACACTAACAAAATGTAAATTTCCTCTGGCAGAAAAATAGCCCCAAAACCACCATATTTTACAATGGCCATGAGATTATATTATATATATCACAAAAGTGAGTACACCCCTCACATTTTTGTAAATATTTGATTATATCTTTTCATGTGACAACCCTGAAGAAATGACACTTTGCTACAATGTAATGTAGTGAGTGTACAGCTTGTATAACAGTGTAAATTTGCTGTCCTCTCAAAATAACTCAACACACAGCCATTAATGTCTAAACTGCTGGCAACAAAAGTGAGTACACCTCTAAGTGAAAATGTCCAAATTGGGCCCGAAGTGTCAATATTTTGTGTGGCCACCATTATTTTCCAGCACTGCCTTAACCCTCTTGGGCATGGAGTTCACCAGAGCTTCACAGGTTTCCACTGGAGTCCTCTTCCACTCCTCCATGACGACATCACGGAGCTGGTGGATGTTAGAGACCTTGTGCTCCTCCATCTTCCATTTGAGGATGCCCCACAGATGTTCAATAGGGTTTAGTCCATCACCTTCACCCTCAGTTTCTTTAGCAAGGCAGTGGTCGTCTTGGAGGTGTGTTTGGGGTCGTTATCATGCTGGAATACTGCCCTGCGGCCCAGTCTCCGAAGGGAGGGGATCATGCTTTGCTTCAGTATGTCACAGTATGTTGGCATTTCATGGTTCCCTCAATGAACTGTAGCTCCCCATTGTCGGCAGCACTCATGCAGCCCCAGATCATGACACTCCCACCACCATGCTTGACTGTAGGCAAGTCACACTTGTCTTTGTACTCCTCACCTGGTTGCTGCCACACACACTTGACACCATCTGAACCAAATAAGTTAATCTTGGTCTCATCAGACCACAGGACATGATTCCAGTAATCCATGTCCTTAGTCTGCTTGTCTTCAGCAAACTGTTTGTGGGCTTTCTTGTGCATCATCTTTAGAAGAGGCTTCCTTCTTGGACGACAGCCATGCAGACCAATTTGATGCAGTGTGCGGCGTATGGTCTGAGCACCGCCAGGCTGACCCCCCCATCCCTTCAACCTCTGCAGCAATGCTGGCAGAAATCATATGTCTATTTCCGAAATACAACCTGTGGATAAGACGCTGAGCATGTGAACTCAACTTCTTTGGTCCACCATGGCAAGGCTGTTCTGAGTGGAACCTGTCCTGTGAACCGCTATATGTTCTTGGCCACCGTGATACAGCTCAGTGTCAGGGTCTTGGCAATCTTCTTATAGCCTAGGCCAGTGGTTCCCAAACTTTTCCAGGGCAAGGCCCCCCAAATGGCATTAACATTTGACCGAGGCCCCCCTTTTGCAAGATGTCTTTAAAACATATTAAAAATGCAGACTTCTAAATATATATCCCTTTTTTATTAATAATTACATCTTACATCTTTACATTACATTACATTAGGAATTGATTGTGTGTGCATGTGGTTGTCTGAGAGTGAGAATTTATTTTTCACACCAAATGGTTGAGGCTCCCCGGGCGCCCCCTGGCGAAGGTCCCCACTTTGAAAACCACTGGCCTAGGCCATCTTTATGTACAGCAACAATTGTTTTTTTCAGATCCTCAGAGTTCTTTGCCATGAGGTGCCATGTTGAACTTCCAGTGACCAGTATGAGGGAGTGTGAGAGCGATGACACCAAATTTAACACACCTGATCCCCATTCACACCTGAGACCTTGTAACACTAACAAGTCACATGACACCGGGGAGGGAAAATGGCTAATTGGGCCCAATTTGGACATTTTCACTTAGGGGTGTACTCACTTTTGTTGCCAGTGGTTTAGACATTAATGGCTGTGTGTTGAGCTATTTTGAGGGGACAGCAAATTTACACTGTTATACAAGCTGTACACTCAATACTTTACTTTGTAGCAAAGTGTCATTTCTTCAGTGTTGTCACATGAAAAGATATAATCAAATATTTACAAAAATGTGAGATACTGTATATATATCATTACCTATTTACTATTAACTGTTTTTGCCATCTTGGCTGTCAAGTTTCAACATCAGCTGTCAAAAAGGAGAAAATAAACTAATCTAATGTCCCTGTATGTTTAAGTACAAAATATTGTACAAAATATAAAATAGTGCCTGTGTTATTCTTTATGTATATATATTAATGTAACTATTTTTCATGAAGGGTGCCACTTGTTATGGAGGGCACTGTCACGTTTCGTGACGCAACGGAAATAAGTAGGATGCAAGCGCAGGTTGAACAACAGTTTTATTTAAAGAGAGACAGGCAGACACATCCAAAACGTGATCCAAAAACATAATCCGGTAACATGCAAGGTTCAGGCGATCGGCAAACAGGCATAAACGAGGCAAGGCAGGCATCAACGTCGTGGTCTCGGGATACAGGGTCGATAAACAAAACATGAAACATAAACAACGGCGAGGGACTGGTAGCGAAGAAACCAGCGTGAACTTAACAAACGAAACTAAACATGACATGAACTATGAACTAAGACTAAGACTATGAATCGAAACAAGAAACTATGGACTGTGACTGTGGATATCTATCGTAAGGACTCTAAACTAATCTACTATCTAACTCATTCAACATTCCGCGTTGTGTGCTGGGAGGCGCGCGGTATACATGCGGAGATAATCAGCCTCGTAATGGCTGACGGCTGAGGGCAATTCAGACACACGTGAGACTACAACCAATGACAGAACGGGGAGGAGACATGACAGAAACATAAACAAATGCACGTGTCGAAATGTCACGATTGTCCACCAGGGAAAAGCAGGGCATGCGCGCTCACATGCTCCACAGCGCGCTGCTTAAAGGGGAACTCGTTACAGAACCCCCCCCAAGGGCACTCCTCCTGGAGTGCCATGAAACATCCTGTACTCAGCAAAGCAGGGAAGCAGGGCGACGTCCTCGTTGGAGCATGAAAGCGGAGCGACGTCCCCGGCTGAAATGGAAGGCAGAGCGACGTCCTCGGCTGAATAGGAAAACAGAGCGACGTCCTCGGCTGAGCAGGAAGGCAGAGCGACGTCCCCTGTGAGGCCAGGGAGAGGAGCGTGGGTCTCCGTGAGGCCAGGGAGAGGAGCGTGGGTCTCCGTGAGGCCAGGGAGAGGAGCGTGGGTCTCCGTGCGGCCAGGGAGAGGAGCGTGGGTCTCCGTGCGGCCAGGGAGAGGAGCGTGGGTCTCCACGAAGCAGGAGGGGGGAACGAGGTTCGCCATGGAGCAGGAAGGCTGAGCGACATCCACAGCTGAACAGGAGGACTGAGCGACGTCCACAGCTGAACAGGAGGGCTGAGCGACGTCCACAGCTGACCAGGGAGGCTGAGCGAAGTCCACAGCTGAACAGGGAGGCTGAGCGACGACCTCAGCTGAACAGGGAGGCTGAGCGATGACCTCAGCTGAACAGGGAGGCTGAACGACGTCCACAGCTGAACAGGGAGGCTGAGGCTCTGAGGTCACTAGGTGAACCTTGGTCATGAGCAGAACTCGGGTGGTCGTGTCGGCAGACTCGGGCTTTGGCAGAACTCGGGTGGTCGTGTCGGCAGACTCAGGCTTTGGCAGAACTCGGGTGGTCATGTTGGCAGACTCGGGCGTGGGCTGAACTCGGGCGGTCGTGTCGGCAGACTCGGGCGTGGGCTGAACTCGGGCGACCGTGTCGGTAGTCTTGGGCGTGGGCTGAACTCGGGCGACCGTGTCGGTAGACTTAGGCTTGGGCTGAACTCGGGCGACCGGGTCGGTAGACTTGGGCGTGACATCAGGAACTTGAGACTTGACTCGGACCTCAGGGACTTGAGACTTGACTTGGACTTCAGAAGCTTGAGACTTGACTTGGACTTCAGTGACTGGAGACTTGACTTGGACTTTAGTGACTGGAGACTTGACTTGGACTTCAGTGACTGGAGACTTGGTTGTCCGTGTTAACATCAACTTGGTGGCTCATCCGCTCATAATGCCTGTGGAATGGAAGATCAGCACTGTTCCACATTAACTCCCTTCAACAGCTCATCCAAGTTGTAGCTCTGCCCTGGTTCTCCAAACTCCCTCAGAAACAGGTCCAAGAACTGCCTACTGTCCTCCAGTACCCTGGGTCTCATGGCTGCTACTCGCTGTGCCCACTTGCGAGCTGGGCCAAACAATCGGGACATCATGAACTTAATCCATTGTCTCTCCCTTGGCTTCGGGTCAAACAGGCTTGAGAAGTAACTCTGGCAGTCTATCAAAATATAGTCCGGATAACCAAAGAAGCCATCATACCGATTGGGAAGGTCCATGAAAGTCCATTGCGAGAACTGCATAGAATCCAAGGCAGGGATGATTGGCGTGGACCTCCAGGTTCTGCGTTCTTGTGCTGCATCCATGATGGGCGGAATGTTCTGTCACGTTTCGTGACGCAACGGATATAAGGTAGGATGCATGCGCAGGTTGAACAACAGTTTTATTTAAAGAGAGACAGGCAGACACAACCAAAACGTGATCCAAAAGCGTAATCCAGTAACATGCAAGGTTCAGGCGATCGGCAAACAGGCATAAACGAGGCAAGGCAGGAATCAATGTCGTGGTCTCGGGATACAGGGTCGATAAACAAAACATGAAACATAAACAACGGCGAGGGACTGGTAGCGGAGAAACCAGCGTGAACTTAACAAATGAAACTAAACATGACATGGACTATGACCTAAGACTAAGACTATGAATCGAAACAAGAAACTATGGACTGTGACTGTGGTTATCTATCGTAGGGACTCTAAACTAACCTACTATCTAACTCATTCAACATTCCGTGTTGTGTGCTGGGAGGCACGCGGTATATATGCGGAGATAATCAGCCTTGTAATGGCTGACGGCTGAGGGCAATTCAGACACACGTGAGACTACAACCAATGACAGAACGGGGAGGAAACATGAACAAATGCACGTGTCGAAATGTCACGATTGTCCACCAGGGAAAAGCAGGTGCTGCTCGTGCACGCGCGCTCACATGCCCCACAGCGCGCTGCTTAACTCGTGCTTAACTCGGAACTCGTGACAGGCACCGTATAGTTCATGAATCTGTCCTTAGCTAAATGTATATTAATTACTAGATCTCTAGTATACCAAAGGAATTTGGGGGAAAAAAATTGGTTCTGAGATTAAATCCTGCAAACACATGCATACCTATTAATAAGTCCACAAGATTTGTTTTATAAAGCCATAATTCATGCGCATGCTAAAATTAAATGTACTTCTATATTTCAAGTGTCTGAGTTGTTGATATAAGATCAGATCCCCTCCGGTGCATTTTGTCATATTTACTGAGACATGAAAAATGAATATTAATAGTTTTTCATGTCTCATCACTCTGAGGACTTGGATGCAGACAACCCCTCGTGTGTAAAGGCAGACTTTATAGCCGTGTATGGAAGAAAGAATTCTGTAAAATTCCCACAGTCAGTAAATCTGTGATAAGCTGAGAATTACAAAGGCATTGCTCCACAGCTTTCCTGTTCTCGCTTCCACTCTTAATATTCACACAAGTTTATGTGACATTAAAAGCTCATGGTTGGAGCTGGCTTTGAATGTGAGGACAATATAAGCTGTGAGTGCCATGCTTCTATTGTTCAGGCTGTATTTGACCAAAAATACAATAATTCTCATACTCCCTGTGGACAGTCACCATCTTTAGCGCATCCCAGCTCTCAGGCATGGACCACTGCGTCGGCATAATTGGGCACAGGTGCAGCTGATCAGAAATAGATAATTGGGAGTTTATGCTATTAGTCAGGCCTACATTGGCGAGAGGAATGTGATTTATCATGTAAGATATTTGTTGCTAAAATTAGGGTTGGACAGATGGGCCTTGGTGGCGGCCTAAGAAGCATTGCTTACCAACTTTTAGAGAAGTTTATAGTTTGGTGCATTTCGTGAGTGTGGCAAAATAAAAGCCACACATTGGTGAGGCTTAGTCTGCAACCTACACAGTTGGATTAATCAAATGAATTGGTTTAAAGCCTCACCAGCGGGCAGGATTAGCATTTGCTATGACTGGAAGCATGCCTAGAGAGAGTGAGGACCATCACTCTGACACCTGCCCACCACCAAATCAACTCACTGAGCATCCTCTAGAGCCCTAATCAGTCTGTCTGCCCCCTCTGAAACCCAAGTCTCTTGCAGCTCTCTCACACACAAGCCATCTCTCTCACGTTAGTCTAATTCTCTAATTACCCTCAGAGCTTATGACAAACACCACAGAAACCATTACAGTGACATCCAGCACTGTCAAGGTAACCCAGAACTTCCTCAAACATTGTACAAATGAAGACAAGCTGTGACTGTTAATCCTGTCCCTTTATGCTGTCGTTTACTGTTCAGGACTTTGTGTAAGTTGGCTTGTCATTTGAATTTATGACCATTAGACCATGTAGGACAAGATGCTGTGCCTCTGTAGCTGTCTGAGGCTGAGGCTTCTTGCCACCATTACTGGATCATGCTCATTACTCACCTGGAGCACATACAAATATGCCATTACACATTGGCGATACATGGCAAAATGTCAGTGTGGGGGTTCTTTTAATACTTTATTTTGATTTGATGCCAGTCAGCGTGTGTCATCCTGAAAGAGACATGCTGACATTTAGTAGAAGGTTATCGCTGTGGCTCAGCACCTGGAAGTCTGGCTCTGCACTATTTGTGAGTTTGGACAGCAACATTATGTAGTAGGATTTTGGTCCCTTGGGCTGTTTTACTCTTGTCTGATTGAAAATGTATGTGACAGCTCAACTATAATAGAACCCACCCTCAGTTTTACTTTGCAGCGTAGCCACTTTCAGGGTGAACTGCTGTGCTGTAGCTTCGCTCAGTTCCAGTGATTTACACCCCTGACCTTTACCTAAATACTCATTTCTCTTTGCCAAGATTTTATGCTCCAGTAATTGCTGTAAAGTCTGGCACTTACAGTTAAAAACTGTTGGGGTGTAGAAGGGGGAGCCAATGCTTAACATTACTGTTCACCAGTGTGAGTCTTTCTCTGATTTTGTATTAGTGTTTCCCTTCATTTTCCTTTTGTCACTTTCTATACAGCAGTGGCTTTGAAACTTGGCAGTGGCATAAGAAGCATCTGCTCAGTTGTTAGCCATTATTTCTGAGAATTATCTGATGTTGTTGCTGTTATACCACTTTCCTGACTTGATAGATCTAGTTTGAAAGATATTTGATTACAGACTCATCAAAATAGAGGGACTGCTCATCTTCTTTATGAGCTCTTATTCTTTAGTCTGTCACCTAGTTGACAGTAAAACCGGGACTTGTGCAGTCTTTCTCAAGCGTGCACATAAATACAGTTTGACTCTTTGAGGGAGGCTGTATTCAAAGAGATGTCCACTGATTGTGTGCATGTGTGCGCGTGTGTGAGATCTCCCACCAAGCACCTTCTGTCCCTCAATCTTTCACTCACTAATTACTTCCTCTCTTTTTCACTTTCCAATCTCTGCCATGTCAAGATGGATGGCCTGAGCAGAAATCTATCATCTCTCTCTCTTGCTCTCTCACCCTGTCTTCACTGAACTGAGTGTGTGCTTTCTAATAAGTTCTCCCCTCCAGCCTTGTTAAATATAGTTCTCATAATTCATTTACTTAGGCTGAGTTTGCTGACAGATCCCGTTTTGCAGTCGCGGGTATGACTGTTCCAGTGAATTTTTATTAAGTGGGAAAAGTAGGCTAAAGCTTTGTGACTACGCTCATGTGATCAAAGCTCTCTCTGTCCTGTTGCACAATGACTGCGTTTAATGACAGCCTTCCAATGGTGGTTCCATGCTGTCAAGGTTATATATCCTAGGCATTCACCATGAGGACAGACTTTGCTGAAACACAGCAGGTTTTAGTAGGCTATGGTAACTCTGCACTAGGTGATCAGGCAATGTTGTTTCCAATTTGCAACATTAATGTGTTTTGCATTCTGAAATGGTTTTTTGCTCACCACGATTATAAATAGTGGTTATTTGAGTTACCAGTGGGAGGAAACTGGAGATGAGTTAAGGACCAGGGATTATGGATCTATGAGGTTGTAATGGTACCCGCTGCATCACTATGCCTCTCTGGGTTAGATATAGGTGTAGGCATAGCATTAATTAGCTTATGTCACTCGAAGGTCCTCACAAGGAAAGTAAGCGTGTGTGTGTGTGTGTGTGTGTGTGTGTGTGTGTGTGTGTGTGAGAGAGAGCGCGAGCGAGAGTGCGCATGCCCATCTGTGCCTGTGTTTGTGTGTGTGTGTGTGTGTGTTTATGAGAGAGGAAAGTCTGAGTGTAGGATTAAAGAGAGGTTTTAGGGTTGAGGCAGTTTGAATGGATTTTCAATTATAAAGAAGAAAAAAGAAATTGAACCAGTTTGAAAAGGAGGGTCTCATTCTTTTATGCCTGGAGAAATTTGCATAATTGTCCTGTAATGCCTGAATTAGCATCTGTAAATCTTAATTTGATAATACATCTCCTTGTCGAGGTGGCGGGCCAGAATTAGATTGTGAGCTTGGATCTCATTAGTGTTATTTGACAAAGGTCCTTTTCATAACACCCCAATGGCATCAGCCCAGATTTCGGGGAAATGAATTTCCTCTTGGAATTTGTTTGCTGATATAAAGCTATTTCTCTAAGTTATCTGCAGTTTTGCTGACTTTCTTTGCAGTACTTCTCGTTATCTTTTCACACACAGCATGCACACGCAAACAACGATGCAGGCATCTTTATGTAATGAGAGCACTACTGAGTTTTAATGCATTTTAAGTTGAGTTTCTTGCTCCTGTCTCTTGTCCAGTTGACAGAAATCGCAGTATTGCCATCCTGCTTTATGGAGCAAGGCACTGTGGTTAAATGATCTCTGTCTCTCTTTTCCTTTAGGAAACAAGAATAAACTGCATCCGAATTGCCCGTAAAGGTGAGTGATGAAATAGTTTTGTTTTTTTCTCAATCCTAAACTATGTTAAGCCAGGCTTGGACATTAGAATGCTGCAGGCAAGTGCATGAGTGGCTGATCCCTGCTTAAACCTGACTAGAGAGGCTTAATCTTAAAAGTATGTAACTAAAGAAAAATATCTGTTTCTCTGGGCTAAAACCTTCATTTTTAATCCTCTATTCATTGGATACAGTTTTTTTTTTGTTTTTGTTTTTTTAAAGGGCTTTAACATTTTTTTTTTTTTAGCAAAATAAACACTTACACTATTTATGGACGTGTATGAAATGTGTGTGTGTGTGTGTGTATGTATGTATGTATATATATATATATATATATATATATATATATATATATATATATATGTATGTATGTATATATATATATATATATATATATATATATATATATATATATATATATATATATATATATATATATATATATATATATATATATATATATATATATATATGTATATATATATATATATATATATATATGTATATATGTATATATATATATATCTATATATATATATATATATATATATATATATATATATATATATATATATGTGTGTATGTGTGTGTGCCATTTTCTAGTCTTTAGAGTTTTTAAACCATATATGTAACATAATCCACTAACAAAATTAGTTACATATTTGTTACATATTTATAGCATATTTGTATTCGATCATGCAAACATTTTAAAACTTTGTCTGATACCATCTGTTCAGGGCATAGAAGTGTTTTTTTTTCTTTTGTTCATGATTTGATGCCACATGTGTATTACAGACACAGATTCCAAATTCACTTGATTAGGTTTATGTCCATTGATGTCCTTGATCAAAGCATGACATTCGTTCACTAAGTGAGGAAAGTACACTTAGCTTGCAAGATGTTAGAAGTCTTTAGCCTGACTCCCACCACACTCAACCCCCATTTTCTTCTTAGTATGGTCACCTGCCAGTTCCCACCCACCAGCTAGCTTGCTCCCGTCATACGACAGCTACTAACCAGGGACAGTGAAGACTAACATGCACTTCCTCCAAGATATGTGAAGCCAGCTAGCTGCATCTTTTCTGATTGCTGCTCATGTTGCATCACTGGGCTCTGAGGAAAGAGTTATCTGCCCTCTTCCACATACTTACAGAGGCCCATGATTGGCTAGTATTGCTGATATTTGTAGGTGAGAGAAAGTACACCACCTCTCCCATCTTAGCTTCCCATGGATGGCCGTGGCATTGTTGGAATCTCTAGACCTTTCTGTTACACCACTCAGGAGCCATTCCACCACATTTGTTAAACTGGCTTCTTATCCAACATGATATTTGAAAAACCCAATTTTGCTTGTAAAACAATTATTTGTGAAAATACAGTATTTAGGCAATTTGACAGAACTCAGTCACACCACCACCTGATGGGTTTTCCCAGATAACCAGATGTATGGATAACCAAAACAAAATAACATGCTCCTTGTTACAGGTGTGTGTGTGTGTGTGTGTGTGTGTGTGTGTGTGTGTGTGTGTGTGTGTGTGTGTGTGTGTGTGTGTTTTATTTCACGTTTATAAAAATAAAAAACAAAAAAATTATATATTTTTTTAGTTTAGCCTTTTTACTACCAGGTTAAATGACTGAATCATTTCTGAAATAATTCAGAAGTTTCATTTTGGAAAAACAGACATACACATGCAGATGCCTGTAGACACACATGAGCCAAAATGGCAGAAAACTACTGAGGAGAAAAGGTCAGTCTTTCATCATGTTTGTTATTTGTACTACCAAGGTGCCAGCAGCCCATATCAAACCCTGATTCTCAGTAGTGGCCAGACTCACATGCTCAAACAATCCAGGAAAATTCCAGAGAGATCAGCACGAGTGAGCCTTTCCCAACATAACACCTGTAGCCATCAAAATGACCTGTCAAAGAAACCCCACCAAACATGAAAACATCAGGAGGAATGAATGCCCATCCAGATGACAACAAAGGCCACCACTAGCCCCTATTGAGCGCTGTCACAGATCAGCACTGGTGGTGCTGGTATTTATAGCTCTCAGCTCTTTCTCAGCCTGCACTGAGCCTTGTGGCTAAATTGACTTTGAAAGGATAGGATGACAAGGGAGGGTTTTCTTTGACTGAGTAATGAAGGTGGAAGGAAGCTTTCAGAGCATGAAGCCATAAGCTGAGAGCAGCCATTTTGGAACTGTCTCATTCTGCATCTGCTATACACATACACACAGATGGGCTATGATTAATCACACCTCAACATATTTGTGAACAAAATGCTCTTTCCTTTTCTACCTGAGCTTTAGCAAGATAAGCCATTAACAATTAGGACTTGTGCCAAACAGATTAAGCCTACTAGTTTATGTTTAAACTACACCAGGGGTTTTCAAATGTTCTGTATAGCCTATTAGCTACAAAAGAATATTCTATGGACCTCTCAGCATAGATTTGTTTATTGAATTATTATTCAGTTGTGTATAATATTTATTGAATTATTATTCAGTTGTGTATAATATTCTGGTTATTTATTAGAACCATAGACCTTTTTATTTCTGAACCTCCACAGACAGTACACAAAACAGTAGGTCTAAGTTTAAATTATTTATAGTTATACTTGTTTTTCATTCATTAGGGTTTGGATTAAATTTATTACTTCAAGTGACCAGTCAAAAAGAACTAAGTAATAAATACAGCTTTAGTAATGGTGGGTTGTGATTTCCACCACTGTAACTAAGTAAAAAAAAATAAAAATCATGGACCCCTGTGTTGCCTAGATTGCACTTTAAGGACCACTAAGCTACATGACAAAGTAACAGATTGGTTAGAAGAGTAATATTGAATCCTAGTACACAAATTTTCATATTTTGCACAGGATGTTTGTGCCTTGGCTAAAATATAGCACAACTATTGAAAAACACAAACTAGGCCAAGTACTGGGGTGTGGGGTGTTAGGGGGCTAGTGGTTCATCATACAAGCAGCAGTGATAAGAGTATTGATCGATTGTTGTGCTGTTTCTGAATCTGCCCAGCACTCTAGCAGCAATTGTACACATTATTTGCGCAGGCTCTGCCTCTTACACATGATGATACAGAGTAATCGTTGCACTTATTTAAAGACACACAGGCTGCAGCCCTTGGCTTCTCTTCTTTGCACTCACGTATTATATGATTGCACTGCCAAATTGCCAAATAATAGATACAACAAGAGCATATCGCTTTTTACATTCATCACCACTGTTTTTTTTTTTTTTTTTTTTTGACATTTCGTTTGTTGCTTTTCAGCCAATTTTGACAGTCAAACACTGAGTCTTTTGTTGTCACTATGGCTGAATTAAAATAATTTACAGGTCACATAATACCATGAGTAGTTCAGTTCAGACATTCTGCTTCCTCTGCTTGCATAAATAAAATGCAGATCTCTTTTCTGCAATGTAAGTTTACTATAAGCGAAAAACAAAACTAAATTGTGTGTGTTAGTATAACGTTCTCCTGAATAACATTGCCATCATTTTGTGAGGAATGGATGTGAGGAGTGCCTGGATTTCTCAATATCATTTTGACATATGTTTCTGACAAATAACATAAAATAGCCCAGCCTGCAGCTGTGTGAATTTACTGCAGTGTTCAGTCATTTCCAGTCATGAGTTTTATGATTCAAGTTAAATGATGCATATCCATATGCATGCAGAACTAAAAAAAATCAGTCTCAGGAATAAAATGTAACTATATAGCATTGAACTGAATAGTATTGTGTTGTATTTATTCATGTTGTATCAAATTGACTTTTGATGTTTTAGACACTCTACTGTGAATGAATACTATTTAAAATGTCCTCATTTTCTCAACTGCAAAAAATTCATAAATTCAAGTTAAAAATTATACCCAATAGGCCATTTTGTTCCATCTGTCATATAAATCTAGGGAGGTGTGTGTGTGTGTGTGTGTGTGTGTGTGCCGCCCCCATAATGTTCTCGGAGCGTTGTAAAATTGCACAGGCTTGCACAACCAAGCAGCCAGAGCACCCATTTCAACATGCAGGTGACAGTTTAATTAACAGTCCCTTGGCAGTCTTCACACAACAATAGACTCATTTCTTCTCTAAGTACCAATTTCCATTTTTGGGGCACTCAGCATGTGCTCGCATTAATCTTGTAACAAATTTCATGCTTGTGTTGGACTTTTTATTCAAGAAGTAAATGTGGCAGCAAAAACACAAATCTGATTGGATCCACTGCAAATTTAATGGATGTTTTCCAGTTATTGTTTTTTCCTTACACACTGCTTTATTAGTTGTTAATATCTTGCTTGGTGAGGCTTGCAGATGAGGAAGAGAAGTGATAACAAATGGCAATGTGTAGCTGTCACAGGAGACAGGAGAGTGTTTCTCAAAAAGGCCATGGGGTTTTAGATCGAGTGTAACATGCCTTATTCCTCTCTCCACTCTCCCAGATTACTCCAGCCACACACTTGTATTTTTAGCTATGGTCTTGTGAAGTGCTTTGAAACAGACCTTGTTCCTCAGGCCCAAACTGACTTTCCCTCAGCATATAATCTTTCAGGCTACTGTTGTTTAGAAAAAATAATAACAGCTGGTCTATTCACAAAGAAATACTTTGCATAAGTGCAGAGTATTTAAGACTATGAGTGAAATAACCAGCTGTTAGAGTGGCAAATCTTTTCTTCAGGTGTCTGGCATTTTATTATCTATCTATCTATCTATCTATCTATCTATCTATCTATCTATCTATCTATCTATCTATCTATCTAATCATAAAAAAGGGGGCTTTAGAGTGGCTTTTTTTAAACTAAGTTTCAAGTGAATGTGTAAGTAGATTCAATAAAATTTTTCAATTCAATTTTATTTCTATAGCACTTTTTACAATGGACATTGTCTCAAAGCAGCTTTACAGAAACATATACACACAGGATATAGATTTTAAGTGTGTGAATTTATCCCTATTGAGCAAGCTGGTGGCGACGGTGGCAAGGAAAAACTCTCTAAGATGATATGAGGAAGAAACCTTGAGAGGGACCAGACTCAGAAAGGAACCCATCCTCATCTGGGTAACAACAGATAGTGTGAAAGTAAAAGAAAGTTCATAATGTTTTTTACATGAAGTCTTTGTTGAACTAGTCCACTGTTCACCAAAAGAGACCTGAGTTGTTTGTGGTAATTGCAGTCCCAAGGCCATAGCAGCAACCATAGTCCCAGCAACCACAATGAGAATGTCCATGTAGAATTGAGGTCCAAAACCATTTTATAGTACTTCAAGCTGTACCATCCTAAGCTGGCGGTAACCTCCAGTTGATGAGCGCTCCATCCAGAGGTAGGGCATCCGGATGGATCTGGCAGGTCTGGAGTGCAGAAAGGGTCAGGATCACTGGCATCTCCATAATATCATGTGTGGCTCGACAGAAGGAGAAAGGGAGGTAAAGAGAGGGAGAGATCATTGGGTATCCTTTCTATCATGTGATGGATAAGACTGTATACTTTGCTTAAAAGAAAGTCTATTCATGGTAAGCTTTGGCCTTCATATTTTCTTAGTTTATTTATCAGTTTAGTTTGATACACAGGATATAAATACCTTGTGTCAGCTTGCAGATGGGAATAAAAGAAAGTGTTATCAGATTGCAGTAAAATATTGTTTTTGATGTATTGTTGCAAAATGCAAAGATGTACTGTCTGCAGGATTGGATGACAACTTTTTTTTTATAACAATTGTATTGCTTTCATTCTAGTCTGGGGTCTAGGTATCATAAGTTCTGCAGATCACTGTGGAATATGGATAACAATCTAGTGTCTATCCATTACATTTTAAATAATCATAAAATACAAATTAAACAATAATAACCTCACACCACATGTGAGGGAGAAGCCTGCATAGTAGTGTTTGGCAGGTGATATTAAGGTTATTTGTAAGACTTTTAAGATATTCAGGGGTTTAGCTTGGAGTGTGCAGGGAAACTGTCCCCTTGCCCTTGAGCTTTGCTACTTTAATTTGATGGGAATGTAAATCATAGCATGGCATAATGATGATAATTAAAATATATATATATATATATATATATATATATATATATATATATATATATATATATATATATATATATATATATATATAAAATTATGATGATGATGATGATGTAATAGGGTTTCACACTTTATAGTCAATTGTTTTCATGTCAAAATTAGAAACTATGTCAACAAAATCAGCTGCACTTGTTAACTGGTTGTACATTTAAGCATTAAATCAAAATGTTTTTTAGATTTAAGTTTCACTAGATAATGTGTCTTTGAGAATCAGAAGATATCATGATTTAATTTTTCTATTATGATGATGATGATTATTATTGTTGTTGTTGTTACATTAATAAACTAACTAATGTATGCATTATTCTATTAATTAATGAAATCATTTATTATTATTATTAATATCAGGTAAATCAAATGGTACAGTTTCCACATTTTTGACACACATAAAAGAAAATCCTGTTTTAACCCCTGTCATTGATCCATCCTGCCTTATCTGGAAAGCCCATATTTTTTGTGAAGGACTCAAAAAGGCATATATTAAAGAGTTGACCTTCTTTAACCTTCACTATGAATGTGGGGAAAAAAGGGAATTGAATACATGCTTTTCACTGAAAGCACCACCCTGCCTGGGCTGTTCGCTGTCTCAAGTGCAAATGGGTTAATTTGTTGTAGGCTTCACTGTATATGGACACATGCTCTTTGCTTACTCTTTAGTCACACAGCGTCCTTGTCTTGTGTGACTGAGCATAAGGGAAATAGCTTCCCATGGGCACACGTGATGTGAAGTGACCTCTGCCGCATTGCTGTCAATGCAGATGGGTGAAAATAGTCATTTGGGTGTAGCCAATGTGTTTGTGCTATAGGAGGTGTGCTCCTGCTGTTTCAGGCTACAGATGGATAACTTCTAAATTAAGAGATTGAAATGGGATTCTTTTCCAGATATTTTTTTTTCTGGTTTTTTATACTATTTGCATGTGTGAGGATTTCATTCCAGCATTTCATATACAAATGTTTTCCATATATTCTTGAACGTGTGAATGTGTGTGTGTGCATTCTGCAGCGGCCTGTAAGGACCTCCGGCGGGCTATGGAGGTGACACAGCACTCGGAGGAGATGGGGCTGATTCTGGGAATCTGTGCAGGGGGGCTGGTGGTCCTTATTCTGTTACTAGGAGCCATAATCATTATCATTAAGAAAGGGTAAGGATCACATGCAACTTCTAAAACACACACATTGCATGTTGTGCTTTACCATAAATGACCATAAACCACGAGTGGCTGCAATGTGTGTGTGCGCAACTTATGAACATCAAATTACAATTATCACTTGCATTTTTAGATACAGATACATTTCTTTTCATCATAATTTTCAGATTCAAACTGGGTTGGTCACTTTTGTAGGAAATCTAGGGTTACATAAATCACATAGTAATACTACAACTGTAACTAAAAACAGAATTAGTTTTCTGTCTCCAGTCTCCCAAAAGGCAGCAGAGCTGCCGCAAAGGGCTTTCATCTTCTGAGATTGCCTGGGTGTGAAATGTTTAATTAAGAAGAGGTGCATTTCAATTACTCACTTAATTAGGCCCGGTCTGACATTAGTCTGACCCAGAAACGAGCTGATAATTGGGCGGGAAAAGGTGTGCTTTTGGAGATAATTAGTATTGTTCTCTAAAGGTCCCCATATTAAGGTGCTTATGAGAGAAAAAGCATTTTAAAAGCTAATTTTAGCATGAGTCTTCCATCATTTTCAGATGATGGAAAATAAATGGCATAAGCTTCTTCGTAGGTCTATGAATCCCCAGGATTATTACCTGTCACATTAACATTATATCATTGTAGGCTAGTTTGGAAACTGAAATGTAGATGAGTGGCTTAAATTACTGGTGAAGAGAAGACTATGATCTAGATCAGTGTCCACCAGCACTGTTCCTGAAGCTGTGTTGTCTATAGAATTCCAGTCCAACAGCACTGATCTGGTTGAGGTGTATAGCAGTGGCAGTGATATAGTTTGGAGGATTATAGATCTGGAGACCAATGTGCCTGTGTGGCTGGCATTTGGATGGTTCATTAAAAGCTAACAAGGTAGCATATGTGATTTTGGTTATATCTGCTTTGGCTACCCTTCTTTTTCTGTCACTGCTGAGGTTTAGCATATGTCACATTGCTGGCGTGGCCAAAGCAAGCCTCTGATAGCATGGCATTCTTCACACTAATCAGAGCACTGGCAATGCTTGCATCTCATGTCGCCTCTTTCTTTCTTTCTTTCTTTCTTTCTCCCTCTCTGTCTTGCTCTCCTGTTTCTTCTCCTCTCCAGAAGGGACTACTACTCTTACTCTTACTATCCGTAAGTGGCTTTTCCTCCATTGCACACCATCATTTCCCATTGTGTTAGCAAGCACTGTTCAGAGAGCACTTCAGTGGCATAACAATCTCTCTCCCCTCTTTTTTGCTGTTCTTTTCCTTTCTCTCTGCTTCTGTTACCAGTAGGAAGCCTGTGAACATGAATAAGACTCCCATTACGTACAGGCAGGAGAAGAGTCATATGATGGGCTCAATGGAGCGCAGCTTTGCAGACCAGAGCACCCTGCAGGAGGATGAGAGGATGGCTCTGTCCTTTATGGATGCCCACACCTGCAGTACCCGGAGTGAGATACACACACACACACACACACACACACACACACACACACACACACACACACACACACACACTCACAAACACTTGTACATACATATACATGTAATAAATGAAAAGCGCATGTATACATTTCCTGTATAAAGAGCATTATTCACACAGTGGCATGAGTGGCGCATCTATATATGGCTTCAACATTCCCACTGTGAGCTACTGCATACTCACGTACATTTGTCATGCATTTTACGACCCCAGAATCACAATGTGGAAGAACATCATGCCCAATTTCACTCAGGTAGCACATACAGGCTGTTTAGTGCTGAGCTCAAGAGTTCACTGACCCACACTTGAGTGAATACTACTCAGTGGTTTACCATTTCCATTCTGCTCAACCAGGATAGGCAGCAGATTTGTATTAATGACTCATTTCTCCTACATCAGCCCCTGCAGGAGTCCAGGCCTTAAACTATGAATTCTCTCCATGGACCACTAAGCACCTTTTACACACACATCATAACAGGAGAGGAGAGGAGAAGTGCTGAGCTCAAAGGCTGCTGAAATATATTTCAAGCAAAATTAGAATATGTGCCTTGTGATTCAAGGCTGTCTTTTAAAAAAAAAAAAAAATATATATATATATATATATATATATATATATATATATATATATATATATATATATATATATATATATATATATATATATATAATTTCAATGCTGGGAAAACTATACAAGATGGAAAATGGGGCAAAATAGAAATAATTCATTGGGCCCAAGTGTCTGATTCAAGGAATGATTAATAGATGATGTTCAAAGAAGAAATTCTCTTGATCAAAATGAAGCTTTAATGGCATGTCTCAAAGCTGTCTCGCTTACTCTCCCAAGCACTGCTGCATATCTGGGTTTTACTATACTTGCTTGCTAATTTATTACTACACCGACCTAAAAGACTTTATAAAGTTACTCACACGCATGTTAATTAATAGATAATTACACAGAAGCTAAAACAAAATAAATGGCAGGGGTTTTAAATTATTATGGCCCTTATCATTGTTTACTACTTAGTGTAGAGTAGTGAAGTATATATATAGTGAGGTATGCATGTGTGTATATTTCTGAATGTTTCTCTTCAGGTGATCCACGCAGCTCCATGAATGAGTCAAGCAGCCTGCTTGGTGGATCACCTCGGAGGCATTGTGGCAGTAAAGGTTCTCCGTACCACACTGGCCAGCTTCACCCTGCTGTACGTGTAGCTGACCTGCTGCAACACATCAACCAGATGAAGACAGCAGAGGGCTACGGATTCAAACAGGAGTATGAAGTGAGTGAAACAGATTTTCAGAAAGCAAATCACATATCAAAATGACTTGAGATTAGGCTTGTGCAATGTATCAGTTTGATCATCCCTACTTGATCTTATACTCCCATGATATTACTGCAGGGTGCTAATATGAGTTATCACTCAAAAATACACCAAAGGAGCAGTCTTTTTCTCCTCAATATAATCTGGAGATGAGCCAATATACATATGAATCTGGAATGAAATTGTGCATGTGTTTTGAACTTTCTGATATTAACTGACACCGCCTAGAATTCCTGCCCCCTTCACCCAATCTCACATGCATCTCACATGCTTCCAACTCACAGGATGTTCTCACTGTCAAGGTATGTAGACTATGTTTTGAGTTCATTAATCTGAAATAGAATCAATGTACATTTGACTTATCCAAAGTTAGATAAGTATATAGATAATATCATCAATATTTATTAGGGATAACACTGAAAACTGAAGGCTGAAAAGGTCAAAACAAAAAGAGAAAGAGCCAAAAAAAGGATTGGCTTGCAATGTGTCAATTCAGAGACTTAGATTAATGATGATTATAATTATGAAGTAATTAAATAAGCTTTTTTTGCTCCCCAGCACCTGTCAGCACAGATATACTCAGCAAAAAAAATGTCCTCTCACATTCATCTGCTATTATTTTCAGCAATTTTCTTAACATGTGTAAATATTTGAATTAACACAAAAATATTCACCAACTGAGACATAAACTGAACAAGTTTCACAGACATTTGACGAACAGAAATGGAATATTGAGTCCCTGAACAAAGGGGGGATCGATATCAACAGTAACAGTCAGTATCTGGTGTGTCTGGCCACCAGCTGCTTTAAGTACTACAGTGCATCTCATCCTCATGGACTGCACCAGATTTGTCAGTTCTTGCTGTGAGATGTAACTCCACTCTTCCACCAAGGCATTTGCAAGTTCTTGATCACGTCTGGGGGACACACGGTTACATGTAATGTTCCATTGCAAGGACGATCAGCTGTTCTTTCTGTTTCCCTGTTGCACTGTCTTAGGTGTCTTACATTAGACATTGCAGTTTATTGCTCTGGCCACGTCTGCAGTCTTCATGCCTCGCGTCCCTGCAGCAGGTCTATGGCATGTTCACGCAGGTGAACATGGTGAGCAGGAACCCTAGACATCTTTCTTCTGGTGTTTTTCAGAGTCAGTATAAAGGCTCTTTTAGTGTCCTAAGTTATTGTAACTGTGACCTTAATTGCCTACCTCTGAAAACTGTCTTAAGGACAATAATTGTTTATGGTTCATTGAACAAGCACGGAAAACATTGTTTAAACCCTGTCCAATAAAGATCTGTAAAGCTTATTTGCATTTTTTTTTTAAATTATCTTTAAAATACAGTCTCCTGAAAAAGGGACATTTCTTTTTTTGCCGAGTAAATATTCAAACACTTTGAGCAATTTTTGTCATTGCCACTGCCGCTAAGCATTTCCCAACTGCACAGCTAATATTTTTATGACTTCCTGTACTCTCCATATGAGAAATGGTAGGAATGCTCATATTTCAGTCTTTTTTATGCCATCAGTTCTGGATGAATAGATCGTTAAACACATTTTTTTTAATTGTTAATTGCAAGCTGGGAAAAATCTATATTGCATTTATGAGCCTACCTCAGATGCTTAAGTGACACTTGCTTTCACATCAGGATTAAGCTAAATATGATACAAAGAACAACTAATGGCAAGGCTGAGAGAGAAGGCTAGCTTCCAAAGTATTTATAAATATCTCATGGCCGTCCCAACAGATTTCTTCTATTAATTAACAGAGCTTGAACTGCACTTGTACTTAATATCGTGTCAGCAGCTCCACTGAGGGATATTAATAAACTGTCAGTGTTGGAGTGGATGGCAGTGTTCATGGCAGCAGATGTCTAGTTGCAAGAGCTGTAGCCTTGTGGGAGCTTGGTGTCAGTCATCTGTTCAGAGCAAAGGTGTTTTGTTATACTGGACCGTGGTGTAATACAAGCACCCCACTCCTCAGCCTGAACATACACTAACACACTTCGCACCCTCACTGGTCCCACACTTACTGGTATACTGCAATGACATATGAATGATTTAACACTTGCAATATTTAACACACGTTATAAGGTTGTGATTGGAAAATCCACTGTTTAGTTGATACTATATTCATGCTGATTTACCGAATGTGTCTCTGCTTATAGGAATAAGAATGAGTAGATGTGATGTTTATTTCATTGGATAAAACAGGTGTATTGAACAAAAATTTGTAAAAGTCCAGTGACATAAAATTCCTTGCTTAAATGTCCGGATAAACAGCTAACCTGAGTGAATGGAGACAACAGATCAATTTAAATAAATGTACATGATTGATTAAAGTTGCACACAGCTTCTGCTACATAAGCTGCACTGGGACATATTTTAGAAAATTTATATAGTAGAAATTCACTGCTCAACTACAATTTTTTATTTTTTTCATAAAATTTTCAGCTCTGCAACAGTTTATTTATTTATTTATTTTAAATACCAAACCTGGACCACAGTCTACCAGTGGACAGGCTCTTGATTTAAAATCTTTATATTACTATCTATTGCTAGTCCTGGAAGATGCCCAATTGCTTAGAATTTTCACATTTATACATAATTAGTATTCTTTTATAGGTTAGGTAATGAGGTTAATGTAATGTGGTAGCGTCACATCTTTTTTTTTCACGCAAAACTCTTTTTTTACTTCTCCACCCCTTCTATCCACCTCTGCCTCTGAATCAGCTTTGAATACACTTTTATTCATCAACATGTGTTATGTGCATCAGAATTACAGCTCACATGATGCTTCCTAATGTATAGCAGTACGTTTGTGTAGACCCCGATGATTTTAGATTTTAACATAGGATGCATAAGTGGTGCATAAGTGGTGCAGTGGGTAGCAGCTGAACAGCTGCAGGGTCCCCGGTTCTATCCTGAGAGTGGGTTACTGTCTGTGTGGATTCACTTCAACTAAAGTATGTATGATTCATTTCTAGTCCCAGATATTAATTCATTCATTCATTCATTCATTCATTCACTGATCTTTAGTTAGCACTTTATCATGTTCAGGGTTGGATCCAGGAAAATACCCCGGTTAGGAGATGCTAGTCCATCGAATGGCTCCATACACACACAAATTCATGCACTCAAAAAATCTGCACAAACAGTAGCACAATCTCATGATCAAACTGGGAACCCTGGAGCTGTGCGGTGCCAACACTACCTGCTGTCCCACCATGCAACCCCTTTAAAAACCTGTTTTTACCAGAGTTGAACACAAGTTAGTTAAGGTTGAGTTAATGTCTCTAGTTACACTCTGTTAGTTAAGTTTATATTAATCCAATTTAAAGTAGTGGTTTGTTGAGCTTTTTTGTGTAGCTCTGAATGCTTTGAGTATGTATTTTTCAAAATTCATTAGCGCACACATGAACAATGGCTTATTTTCTGAAAACTTCCTGTGTCTTGCCAGTAATTGAGGTAGTAATGGGCTGACTCACTGTGAATGAGGGTTCAGATTATGTGTTTTGCTGTGAGTCTTACCTAAACTCATGCTTGACAAGTGGTTATGAAGGGCCACATCAGCTAATTAATCCTTGGTAATTACTATTGTTTATCGTTATAATAATAACCAAATAAATATAAAATAAAATGCATTCTAAAATTGTATGATGTTTTCTATGTTGTACCCGTAGTATCTAATATTGTTCTCTCATAGAACCTAGCATCGGGATGAAAAGTACACTTGAAATCTTTGTTATAGTAAATACAGAGCAATTTAAAAATAATTACACAAATTTCAGTGGTCCATTGGGCTTTTACAGGGCTGCACATGTGCTTTAGTAAAATTGTTACTTCAAGCACTCTCCTCCTCAGAGATGTATTTGTATGAAATGCAGGCTATTCTGTCCTTGATGTCAGCACCTCTGTGCAGTGAGCATACCCATATCATCCATTCCCTATGAAGCTGTGCTTGTAGGCTCATTAAACTCGGGTGAATCTGACTAGATCCGAGATCAATATCCTGCACTCAGTGTGTATATATGTGTTTGAGTTTGTTTGAGCTTAGTATTTTGTGGACCTTATAATGGGAACAGATGAAAATGAGGGCAAAAGTTTGAGCCTGACCCCAACACTAGCTCATAAGCCATATTTCCCAGTGGAAGGGGAAACAGTGAGTATTGATCTAGTTCATGATAAAAGGATAAGGTGAGCATTGGCAGTGATAGGGGGCTAGGAAGAGGGAGGGCAGTAGGGTAGGACGGATGGCCAGACAGACAGATAGAGGGAGGGAGGGAGGCAGGGAGTGAGAGAGAGACTTGAATTTTGATGGAGAGAGAGAGTGAATTGAACCTGATTATACACAAACTCAGTGTTTCATCTAGGTCAAGGTTAAGATGTGTGAACTGTTCATTGAACATTTCATACTAGAACAGAAGTGGAGGATATTTCAGTATGCTTTACATTGATGCCATTAATTGAAGTGTCAAGCTATATGAAATGCATTGATTTATAGCATAATAATGATATCAAAAGTGTTCTATTTGATTTCTAATAAAATTAAAAAGACGTTTTTAGGTTCATGCTATTTTAAGCTAATTCAGAAAAGGATTTTCACGGTAACAAATAAGTTAGATTTTTTAATGAAATCTTCCAGATTTGTTATTAAATAACCCAGTAACTCTCATTTAAACAAATTTGTTTTGAATATTGGTTCATCCTTTGTAGAATAAATTAATTACGTTGAATGATTTTGAGGTTTTATAACCTTAGATTAATTGATAACTTTTAGATCAAACTAAAATGACATTTGTAACTCATTATAAGATTATATTCATAACAGAATATGGTTTGGAAGTCACATCTTTCCTCATCAATTATGGCAGCAATTCTCTAGCTCATTGCAGCTGGGGGATGTAGATGATAAATCCTAAAAAAAAAAAAACTTAATTTGGACATGAAGAGTCAAAGCAGCTCCACTACAGATCTGTCATTGTCTATACCATAATGCCTGTTGTTTGCTCTACAGTTAGCTTTCCATTTCATTTATTCAGTGCTAGTAAACAGTACTCTCTTGGCATGTGGCATGTTTGTGTGCTTGGCAGCATGAAGGAGCCGAGTCATGAGTGCAGAACTAGCTGTAAAGACAAGGTAGCAGTGTGTTATCCTAGTCTTTGTTACTTGTCAGGGTGTTTTAGAAATTGGTTGGGATTTGTGGGGAGAGAATGAGAGAGAGAGAGAGAGAGAGAGAGAGAGAGAGAAACCTTTTTAAAGTCTACACTGCTTCTCACTGAATGACAGCGTAGTGATTTCTCAGGCTACAAATTCTCCACTTTTCCTTTGGTATTTTTCAATACCACTATGAGGGATAGAGCATGCTGGGTTGTTCACAGGGGGGCTATGGCTAATGAGCGTTTATTTTAGAGCATTGCCATGGTAACACAGGAGGTACTGACAGGCATGAAGAAGAAAATGTGATTTTTATGACATTATAGATTGTGTTCTTTTTTCTCTCTCTTGGTCTCCCATGTCAAAGGAAGAAATTTCATTTTTGGAAGCTTTTTGAGGATATTTTCCCAAAGGCCTAGCTTGGTCCATTGTAAATTTTCGTATTCCACAGAGACACTAATGCTTAGAACTACTTTCAACAGTTTGAATACATTTTTGTGAAACTTAGACTAAAAAGACATCAAACCTCTAACAAGCAGCTTAGTCATTTTTACATGCACATTTATATGTAAGACAAATATGCCTGTTTATTTATTTTTTTGCCCTAGAGCTTCTTTGAAGGCTGGGACGTCACAAAGAAGAAGGATAAAACGAAGGGAAGACACGATACTCTAATGGACTGTGAGCCTTTTTTTTTTTTTTTTAAACAGTTTAGTAACAAACATAATTGTTAAATTGTTAAGCATGGGGAAATAAATATTGTATTTTTGTTACAGAAAGAGTTGGAACAACCATTTAGTAATGATTTATGTTTTTAAATGTCTTCAGTTATAGTCTCATGTTGCTTGCAAGAGATGTATTATTGTTTAATGTAATGAATGTTTAATTAGTGTGTTTGTGTTTGTGCGCACATGCACATTTTAGATGATCGTCATCGTGTGAAGCTGCACCCACTCCTTGGGGATCCGAACTCCGACTACATCAATGCCAATTACATTGATGTGAGTCCTCAGTTTTACCTCTCTCCAGAAACAATTCCACTGTTTTTGTTCTTATCTGCCTCCCCTTGAGTCCGTTCAATAACTGGATCAGCTGTCCCATTCTCTCTCCCTGCTCTTTCCTAAGCTATTGAAGACATTATTTCCAGAGAAAGCTCTGAACTCACAATCGTTGTGTCCCTCCGGAGGAAGATTTGAGCTTGATCTTTAGGTGGTTTGGTGCTTAGCTTCATACATCCTCTGCAACATTGATTGTGGGTCTAGCAAATCTCCTTTGGTAAAGATCATTGTCAAATATGTTGTTTAGGTAACCCGAGGTAATGATTGTTTATAGCTGCTCTAACATAAGTGACAAAATATTAACTGTAACTACAAACAGTTAAAAGCAAGACGTGTCATTCATTAATACATTAAAAATTGTAATAATTGGCAAACTGCTATTTTATATGTGGAATAAAAAAAAACTTCTGGACATGCTGTTATAGAAAAATAATCAGTGATAATTTGTTGTGGCCCAAAACAAGTGCTTACATAAACCATTCAATATCACATCTTTTTTTCACTTCTTGTCATAGACTTCTCTTAATCCCTGGGAAATTTCATTTGCAGACTTGCACAACATCTCACTGCTCACCTTGACTGCCTTAATATTTAGACTAGAAATTGTGCTGTTTCTTTGTGTCATCCTTTTCTGTAGTCTGTGTCAGAGTCCTACATTGCAAGTTACTTTTTGGCCCAAATGTTGTAACAGCATCCATTTAAAGTAGCCTGAGTAAAAAAAAAAAAAAAAAAAAAAAAAAAAAGGCAAGCAGACATATGTATGCAAATGCTTTATGAAACCATTTGTAATTATTTTCCTCTGAATTTACCATAATCAATATTTTATTCCCAAATGCTCTCTGGCCCTTTAGTATGCACTACTTTATGAAAGATTGGAATAGTTAATCTTTGCCATAATTAATTCACTGAACTAATTACACTAAAACATGTTGAAATAGAAATGGAATGAAAAGTCAAAAACCATCAAAAGAACAAGCAGCAGGGAATGATTATTATTTGATTTTAAAAACTGCATTTGTTACTGTCCATTTGCACAAAGGTTTTATATAAAAGTAAAAATAAAAATAAAACCTGGCGCACACCCAAATTAGGGAACCAGTATGCTTGGTCATTATCCAGAGCTGAGAATCGCTAAGGGTGCAGATAAAGTGTTGGAGCTGACGGTATGTGCTGGTGTTCTTGTTATGTTTTGTGTTGGTTAAATGGGGAGTATGAAGAGGCTTTTGAAGAGTGTGTTAAGGTGAGTTTAGGCCCTTTTATTTAGATTCCCATCATGATGATGGTGGCCATTAAGCCACAGGGCACACAGGTCTAGGTTTTGTTAGCTATACACACAGCTTATTTGAGGGATTTTACCCAGTGTTCTTAGAGTGAGTTTCCTCCAAAATTGCCAAGATATAAAATTATCATTTTGTAGCAGGGCAAATGGTCATTTTTAGAAGTCATAGCTTACAGATTTTGACTTAAAGGCTTAAGGGAGTACACTTTTAGTGTGAGGCAGCATGTTAAAGGGGTCATATGATGCTTTTTAATGTTCTGCTTTTCCTTTAGTGTGTAATGTACCTGTTTGTGCATGTATAAGATCTGCAAGTTACAAAGCTCATAGTCTCCCACAATGTGTTTTATTCTATCTAACAGAGAACACTGCTCCAGACCTGCCTAAAATCAATCGAAGTCCACATATTACTTCACTAAACATCTGTGTCACAATTTGAAACTCAGAATAATGGCGCCATAATTTAAATTTTTTAAATTAATTTAATTTCTTTAAACTGTATTTTATATTGTCAATTCAGGACATAAAGTTGTTACAATTTGAAGATGACAAATGAAACCGTTATAACATTGTATCTGAAAGGTTAGAGAGTTACAGAATAAAAACTTGCCCCTGTGAAACGTTCTGCTGAAGTCGTGCTTGCAAAGTTGGTTTTGATTGATCTGCTTGATCATCTGCATTTTCAGAATCTGACTTGGGCCCAAACTGATATGGTAAAACCGATGACATTAACTGTGTTTATAATTACTTGAGAAGCCTTGGAAGCTGAAGCTTGTGATTATGGAGTGTTACATTTCCGACACACGCTTGAGGTTTTTGGCCAATCACAATGCAATTGGTCAGATGGCCAATTAGAGCACTCTAGGCTTTTTGGAAGGAGGGGCTTTGGAGAAACCAGAGCTCAATCAGAGCATTTCAGACAGACTGGGAATAGAGGTACTGCAATAATGTATAGTATGTGAAAAATAATGTGTTTTTTGAACATTAAAGCATGTTAACCTATTTTATTACCCCCAATAAACAAAATAATGAACTTTTAAAAGCATCATATGGCCTCTTTAAATTGGTATTTATGTTAATTTTTAGTACACACATTGAACACACACCAACTCTATTCTCATTCATATGCTCATACAAGTATATACACATCCATTTCTAATGTTGTATGTTAACACTTTCTTTCTGTCTCTCTTACTTTCTTGTTGTCTCTCTCCATTTGTGCCTTTCTCTGTTTTCAGTTTCCTTTGTGTAATCTGACAGTCCTCCTCTTCCCACAGCTCTTTCAGCTTCTCATTAACTAGTCTCTGGCTTCTCTTTTTCTACCCCTTCTCCCCACCTCTACGAGTTTGGACCCTGTAGATTCGGATAAACAGGGAAGTAAGTACCTTGCTGCTCTTTCTTCTCTCTTCCTCCTTTCCTCCCTTTCCATTCTTACCACTCACTCTCACTTTACACTCTTTGTGTTAAAAGATGGAATGCATCCATGAACAGTTGATACAAATAAATCACATAAACCATCCATGTGAACATTCATGCTCTCTGTCTTTCCACCCATATATCCACCTCTAAAAGAGCGCGAGCTCCTGGACTTATGTTCTGCACCAAACCTTTTCTGTATATGCTCTCACTATTTATGATGTGAAGACATTCTGACAAACAGAGCAGATTATATTGAAACATTTCTTCTTTACATGCTCTCTCTTCACAGCATTTTTAATGGGTAAATAAAGGAGAACTCTTCAATTCTGTAAATATCATAATCTCTGAAAACGTTTGTTTTATTACTCTTTAATCACTATTATTGCCACAGACCAACAAAATTATACAGAACATATAATTAAATTAGGAAATCTAAATCTTTTGGAGCGTATTACTAGTCGCTCTCAGATGCTGATCAGACTCATTTGATCATTTTATTAAACCCATTATGCCTATAGAGAGTGCTAGCATTAACTGCAAAGCATATATATATTGTGCCCATAATAAAAAGTTTGGGCCTTTTCTGATAAGATTAAATCTATGTTCCAATTAAACCTATTATATTTAATAATACATATTTTTCAGTTCACTTGTAGCTATTGCTTGGTTGAATTTTCATATTTTAAATTATTTGAAATAAGACCTGTAATAATTTAGACCTGTGTTTGGGATTACATTATTTATTATTATTTTATTATTTTGGGGGGGATACACATTATTTATACTTTTTTGGCTAGTTCATCTGTACCAGTAAAGAACAGCTATAAAAAAGAACAAGTAGTAGACACTTGGTTTTACTGGCATTGACAGATTCAGTATGAGGAAATTAAAGAAAAACAGTCCGTGTTGGCCTAATGCTAACGCAGTGTGGGAACATTTTTTTGTATAGTTTCTGGATTGTTCTGTCCACGTTAGCTTCCAGATAAAGTACATGAAAGCAGGACATGTGCTATAATGTAATCTCTCTTTCTGTACTAACATTGGCTGTAACATAAGAGTATTGTACTCCCATACCACTTAGTGCTCTGTAAAAAAAATCCTCCTGTTCAGTCAAATGTAATATAAAATTGTTTCATATACCTTCATGGCTCCCTCCAAGGTCCACAAACCTGATCTAACAGAACATTATGCCAAGAGACAGAATGTGAAGACTCCCTGAAAGAAATTCTCTTTCTTTCTGCTATCTCCTATTCTGAGTCTGTTTGAATAAGTGCATGGATAATGGTTAAATTCTGAAGTTATCTGTAAACCCAGCTACAAAAGTTGTGTTTCCATTATTTGAATTATTGTCTGTTTAGTGAAAACATATAAAATTCACAGCAACATTTCCAAATAGCTCTGTAACAAAAGACTGCTTGTGACAAACTGCTTGCTTTGCAGTATACAGCACATTTCAAGTGACTCTCAGGGCTTTTTCAGACTTGGTCAATTTTGTCCACACCCAGGACCAATTCTGGGCATATTTGGGGGAGGGGCTCATAATCTCAGGTTTGCTTTCACATAGAGGAATTTCTTCTGAACCATGGATCGATTGAGCAGTTCCATATGTAACATTTGTGAATGAATATTTTTGCAAAATGGTAGGCAATAGGTTTATCCATTTTTTCCCCTTTGCACCAGCAATCAAGTGTTGAAGCACAGCTCTCATGGCATCTTGCAGGTATACTGCACAATCTGTTTTTATATAAGAGCAGTTTTTAGTCATTCAGCCATGAGAAATGTGTGAGCTAATTACAGTGATCCAGTCCTCAAAAGTCTGGCTCTATACATCAGTAAGGCTTTCAATTTCTTCTGCTGACCATAAAACAACCATATCCTGCCATCACAAAACTTGAAACAGGAAGGAATGTGACAAGTTGAACCAATCACGGTACCTGTTGTGCAGCGTTAAGAGCAGATAGCTTTAACATATGATGTGGACTGCATCATGTTTCAGTGGAATTGAGCCCCAGTTTACCGTTTTCAAGAGGACAAAGATCTAGACCACTCCAGGGCTCAAAGACAGCTTTCACACTTCACCAAACATGCCAAACTCTTGGGGCAAATAGGGAAAAAAGCAAGTGTGAAAATGACCTCAGTCCCTACCACTACCGAACATGGCGGATATCTGCCATGAGTGTCAATATATTTTATATGTGGGTTTGGGATATTTTGGAGTGTTTTGAAAACACTGTAGATGGATTTACAGTATTTGGAGGCTTATTTTGGAACAGTAAAGTGAGAATTGACTTTACACCTCACATATGAGCCATTGAAACATTATGCTGTACATTAGAGAGGACAGTACTTAAGGTTGGGTCATTGATTGATTACCACTTGAACAAGGAAGGAAAGCAGATCAAGAAAGAGACAGAAATGGATGGGCAGGGAAGTGGAAGGTACAGTGTAAGAGACAGGTGCTCTTCTTGCTTTGGCTGTGGTACAGATGGCATTCTCAGCATGTCCACTTGCTTCTGTTTCAGGGCTACCATCGATCCAACCACTTCATTGCCACACAGGGTGAGTATCTCTGCACGCCCTGGAATGAGCCATCAATGCATCCGTGTCAGTATGTGTGTGTTCTTGTGAATTAGTATGGTGTGTAAAGCCCATCCAATCCCCATGGGTGAAAGTAAGTCTTTCTCAAGCTCTGTGCTAGTCTGACTGAGTGTGTGGGATGATGCACATTCTGACTGAAGTTAATGGCTGCTGAGCCGTGGTACAGTAATTATAGCTGTAAATGTTATGTAGGGCAGTGTGAAGGGAGACAGGCCTGCAGAGCAAGCTATCACTGCCCACTGTTTTCGAGTCCTCCACCATCTCGCTCTGCACAACACCTGTGAGCCCCTGGACAATGGCCTAGACACTGTGGGTGTTTGTGAGTGAGTGAGTGAGTGTGTGTGTGTGTGTGTGTGTGTGTGTGTGTGTGTGTGTGTGAGTGTGTGTGTGTGTGTGAGAGAGAGTGTGTGTGTGTGTGTGTGTGTGTGAGAGAAGTGTGGCACTCTAGTGTGCTCCAGCCACTCTAGTGTATGAGGTCTCTCACAACCCCTTGATCAAAGTCACTCAAGGTTTCCCTCTGCTCTTCTTCTCCTTATATTTCAAACTGCACTAAATAAATCATTGTCTGCATGTGGCATGTGTGTCTTCCCCTGTTGAATTTCCAGGCACACTTGGTAAGGGAAATTTGCTTTCTCTCCTAACCAGCCACATCCTTTGCTGATGTTCTAAACTGGTCTTCTGTCAGCAAAATGGGCTGCTATTGAATTACTACCTGTGAAGTGCTGGATTACAGAATTGCCTCATAACACACAATGACACTTTAAAAATGAAGCTTGCTGTCCAGAGCACTCTCATATGTGTGTGTGTGTGTGTGTGTGTGTGTGTGTGTGTGTGTGTGTGTGTGTGTGTGTGTGTGTGTGTGTGTATGCATGCAGGGCCCAAGCAGGAGACAGTGTACGATTTCTGGAGGATGGTGTGGCAGGAGAACTGCTTCAGCATTGTTATGATTACCAAGCTTGTGGAGGTGGGCAGGGTATGTTCTGGCATCTTTTTGAACTTGATTAATCCATACTAATACAAAAAACAAGCAGCACACAACTTATTATTATTACCATTATTATTATTATTATTATTATTATTATCAACAACAACAACAAGAAGAACAATAATATGAATAATAATAATAATAATAATAATAATAATAATAGCCTATGTGTAAGGGCTCACTTGGGCCAAGTAAAGGTCCATTTGCAGGATGTTTATTACTAGATATGATAGTGTCAGAACAATCAATGTCACCAGAAAAGCTTGAGAAGGCAGACAATTCTAAGACACAATCCAAATCATATTCTAGAAACAGGGCATGGTCACAATACTAGAAATCAGAGGTAGCATCAAACCAAAAGGGCAAGCCAAAAGGCAGAGACAAATTAATTAGCCTGGGACATACACAGAATGACTATCCAATATAATGACTCATAATGTGTGTGTTAGTCTGTTTTCTGTTTAGTAGTGGAGATGATGAAAATAAGTAAGGAACTAGTTAAAAATTTGGTTGAAGACATTCTCTTGCAAACTGGAGGGGAAATGTCTGGGCCAGATGTAGCATTATGTAAACTGTGTACTCCCTCTGTAAACTGAGTTTGTATGTTTACAGGAAAGCATGGCGTATACTTGTCTCTTTACATGATTCCAATATTAGACTACAAACAAAGCCTAACAATGGAAAAAAAAGATGTTTTGTATAAACAGTTTGAAACAATGGTTTGGGTATGTTGCTTAAGGAGATCATTTAAATTCAAACAAATATGCCATTAAAATTAATCGAAACCTAATCCATAGCTTTGCAGATTACCACATGAAAATTCCTTGGTATAAACAAATATGAGAAACCCAACATGTTTTACTGTAAAGTCTCTTTTGGCTATTAAAAACCTAATTCAGATCTTTTTTTGTTTGTTTCTGCAAGCTGAAAATATTCACAGCCCCTGTAATAATAATAATTCCTTTAGTGTGTACACTGAAATGTGTGTGATTGTTTAAAATCATGGCACTGTTTGGTGTTCTGCATAATAGACAATAGCCTTAATGCCTAGCTATAATGCCAACTCATGTCTGCTCTCATCCAATGCATTTGATGTTATTGTTTTGTTCCCTTCACTCTGAATCAAGGTTAGATCATCTCAGCAATTCAGACATAATGCTCCTCCATTTCCTGCAGCACACACAGATCACTTCTTTCAGGCTGCAAATCACTGCTGGCAGAACATTCTTAAATGACTAGCCTTGTGTTATTATGAAATTGGTATTCTGTTATGCAAAATGGCTTTTGTCGTATGTGATAAAACCTGTTAAAGCCAGGCAAGGAATGATGCCGGAAGCTCTGTATTGGCGGTGATACTTATTACAACTTATGTTATGACCACATGGTGAAAAAAAAAAAACCCATCAGCACTTATGAATTGGGTGATTCAGGTTTTTGGATGTTGTTAGTTATTCTGACTGGAAGGTCATAACGACTGTATGGTGCTGTTTTAATCTATAAGCTGTTTCATTTTAATTAAAATTAATGCTATGTTATGACACTACTGGCAAGAGTAAAAAAAATTCAGCGTTTGTGTCCAGTTGTCCATTTTTTCTCCCCAGTGTACTATCCTGTATTGTTCATGAAATAAATGCATCTCTTCCAGGTGGGTTTGAGTCCATCTAAAATGCGTTTGATGTGTGTGTTGTGTGTGAGCAGGTTAAGTGCTATAAGTACTGGCCTGATGACACAGAGATGTATGGAGACATTAAGATCAGCCTGCTGAAGACAGAAACTCTGGCTGAATATGCAGTACGCACCTTCTCCTTAGAGAGGGTGAGTATGACAATCTCTACAATACACTACACAGACAACAAAGCAGATCCAGGGTAAGAGCTTATGTATGCTGTTTGTGCTCTTTAAGCAATTTGCACTTGGACCCTAAGAATACATTCCCTATTGTATTATTTCATTAAACTCAAACATTACAGTACACACCATAAAAAATAAAAAACTACTGAATGACAGTGATACCAGACATAGGTTGTGTGATATACTGTATATATCAGAAATAAGTGCTGAGTACATGAAGTAAGCAGTAAGATATCAGTAATGCAGATTGGATTTGTATCCAAAAGCTCCCATGGCTCTGGAAGAAATGAGAGCAGTGTCACCATCAAATTGGATGAACTGCTAATTAGGATGGTCAGTTTAGCAGTACTGCATATAGAGTGTAAAAAGAAACAGGAGTCAAATACAGTCTTTCAGGAAGCTAACATTTTTAATTTAAGTGGCTTATGAGCAACACATTTTTTGTTGATTTGTGTTAAAAAATGTAATAATCCATTAAACCAGTTGGTGCTCCTGATGGAATTTCGTCATCTGAAATCACAAGTTGACAGTATAATACACTATATGGCCTAAGCCCTTAGCTGCTATAACATGCTCCAGTCTTCTAGGAAGTCTTCCACTAGATTTTGGAACATGGCTGTGGGGATATGTACCCATTAAACCACAAGAGCATTGATCGGACACTGATGTCGAGTGAGAAGACCTGGCATGTGTTTCAGTTCATTTCAAAGGTGTTCAGTGGGGTTGAGGTCCAGGCATTGGGCAGGCCACTTGAGTTCTTCCACACCAACTTTGGTAAACCATGTCTTCATGGAGCTCATTTTGTGCATAGGGGCATTGTCATGCTGGAACATGTTTTGGTTAGGTTCATTAGTTTAAGTGAAGGTATAGCTTAATGCCACAGTATACAAATACATTCTAGACAATTGTGTGCTTCCAACTTTGTGGCAACAGTTTGGGGAAGGTCCACATATGGTTGTGTGGACAGATGTCCACATACTTTTGACCATATACTGTGCCATGTCCATTCTGAAGGTCTGGAGGGATGTCCCTGCTATGATGTTCTATATAATGATCCTTTTCAGACTTATCATTCCCAGTGTGGTCAGTCTAGTGTGTAGGCGCTTATGTGGATGGATTTTGTGTTGTTTCTGTAAGACTGAGTACTATAAATGCTAAAACAACCATAACAGCAGACCACTCTGGGAAGGGCAGCACAACTGGTCAATCCAGCTGATTTTTTGATTGGTGGAGGCTCTGAGTTCATCTTGTACTTATGCTTGGGGAAAGAGCTACCTCAAGCTTCATGGTGTCTCCATAAATGTGTATAAAATGTGTACAGTTGGGTAAAAAGTTATTTTATTAATTGTCTACATGTATTTATTGTCAGCACACCTACCATCCATCTGACACTTTTACATAGCTTCTTTGATAGTCAATTTGGTATTTTATTAATGTCCTTTTTTCCTGTGCAGATTCTTTAAAATTAAACACACCCCACGGTGTATTGTTAGAAAAGCTGGTAATTTGTTTTTTGTAGGATTATATTGTCAGTGCAGAACATGATGTATTAGGATATTATGTCCACTTTGTTGCTGAGATAAGTAGTACATTCCAGTTTGTACAAACCAAACTGCTCTCGGGCATAGTGATGCTGAAACCAGTGCAGGGTTTCACTCATATGCTCTCACATTCAGAATGTTTTATGCCATGATAGAGCCAGTTAAAGGAATGTTGAAATCAGTTGATCCAAGTGTAAGCGCCTGGAATAGAGCTATAGCACGTATCCAAGGATTTATTTATGTGACTGGAATAAATAGACTTCTGATGCTAATTCTTCAGAACTTTTACCGTCTGGTGTCTGCTGAAGGAATTTAGAGTCTACTGACATAGAATCAAGCTGATTAAAGTTGAGTAACTGATTAACATATAGAGCTATACAGAATGATAGTACAGGAATTACATTTGGCAGGATTATTTATATCATGTAAAATAGTTGTCACAGCAGGCAATAAAATGTATTTGATCCTTTTATATTTTTAAGTCATAAGGCCTCTCTGCTCACTGCATGTTTTCTAGCATTTCCTATTGGGTCTTCCTAGAGATTTGCCTGCCCATGTGGAGAGACTGGCATGGCCTTAAGTTCAGTATAGACTAGTTACTGTATATTTTCTCTTGACAAAATGAATAATCCCAATAAGAGAGGCTAATCTCAGCATTAAATACATTCTTGTGGGGAAAGAGAAAGCTGAGGCAAATGTCTATGCATGCACTTTTTTTTAAGTATAACCATGATTTCAGTGTGTCCAAGGAGCCCAACCACACATTCTATAAAGAGAAAACACTTCAGAAAGTAAAACACTAAAATTCACAATTGCAGTGTAATATTGTATATGATTTGTATTATCGATCTAGTCAGCTCTGAAATTATGGGTACCCTTCCAGAAAATGAGTAAAATCAATATATAAAATGAATAATATATTCAATGAGTAATATTTTAAACTTAACCATATTGAAGGACACTTGTGGGATCTTGGGCCACTTCTCTATGCAGATATCATAGCTCCTCTTTGATTCAGACCACAGGTTTTCACTGGGGTTTAAATGCAGAGACTATGAGGACCATTGTAGAAAATGGATTTTGTGTTCCTAAAGCCATTTATTTCTGTGCTGAAATATCCAGCTAAGTCCAAGTACAAATCTGGCAGAGCTAACAGATTTTGTGCAGAAATACTCTGTTACTTAGCACAATTTACAATGCCATCAGACTTCATAAAAGCCCCTGGACCAAAACAGCCCAGATGCATCAATGACCCACCAACATATTTTACTGCAGATTTCAGCAAAAGAGTGAATTTGGTCCTACAGAATGTGACTACAAACATTTATGCTTAATTATATTTTTTAACAGTTTACAGTGAATTGCATACCCACCCCCCCCACCCCCCCCGCATAATATTGGGACATATTGTTAAAAAATATTAAGCATAAATGTTTTTTTTTTTTTTTTTTTTTTTTTTGGGGGGGGGGGGGGGTGTATTGTTTGCAATTATTGTGATATTGTTTGCAAAAGCATTTACAAATAAAAAACAGTTTCAAATTGATAGCATACAGTGCTGTGAAAAAGTATTTGCACCATCCTGATTTCTTCTGTTTTTGTGTATATCACATACTAAATAATTTTAGATCTTCAAACGAAATACAACATAAAACAAAGGCAATATGAGTAAACACACAATATAGTTTTTATTCATGTATTTTTATTATTGAAGCAAAAAAAAGTTATCCAACACCCATTTTTCACCCATCTGAATTTGATTGAACAGAGTTTGCAGTAATCAGGCCTGGTTGCGTCTAGTCCATCTTAACCCCATTATGAATGCAGTTTCATAGATTTGGGGAATAAGTAACTATGGGGACAAATACATTTTCACACAGGCCCAGTTGGTATTGGATACCTTTTTTGTTTTAATAAATAACATTATCATTTAAAAACTATATTTTGTGTTTACTCAGGTTGCCTTTGTTCTATCTTAGATTTTATTTTAATTTCTGAAACAATTTAGAATTATATATAGACAAAAACAGAAGAAATCGGCAAATACTTTTTCACAGCACTGTAAGTATTCACCCCGGTTGCCATGACACCCCTAAATTAGTCCTGGTGCCATTAGTTGCTACCTGTGTACAAATAAGGTTTTACAGTGTTAAATACATCTGTTCCTAGAAGACACTAGATTTTTTAGAGAGCAAACAGCAGTATGTAGACCATGGAGCTAGCAAAACAAGTCTGGAGGTTTTGGAAATGTATCAATCAGGGTTTGGTTATAAATATAATATCCCAAATTTTAGCCATCCCTTGAAGCATCATTAAATTCATTAATAGAAAACGCAAAGAATATGCCAGAACTGTGTGTATGCCTAGACGAGGCTGTTCACCAAATGTCAGTGATCAGGTAAGGAGTAAAGGCATTAGTCAGAAAAGCAACCAAATGGCTGTATGTATTTTTATATTTATTATCTGACTTTTGCAGCTCAACAACAATGTATTTTTTGCTGTCTTACTCATTTTTCCCATGGTGATGGTGAATGAGTTTGTCTGTCTACCTATCTACAGAAGAACCACGATCCTACACCCACACTAAACACACACTAAAGTGTGCACACACACATGTGCAGGCTTTCTGTACCTGCACCTATGACAGGACTGAGGGCTGGATAGAAGTGAATATAGAGGAATTAACTGGGTTTAGCAAATCTTCATCTTCTCTGACTCACTCCCTTCCTTATGCTGCTGTGTGTAGGTAAAGAGTTATAGAGGACTTTTATGCGTGCTGTACGAGCACACATTGGGTCTGTATGTCAATCAGAGTGACTGAGAGGTGTGTATGTGACAGCAGCACAAAGAGCATTACTGCGTCACTGTCACACAGCACTTCTGTTTATTTAAATTGGCTGGGATTGGGTATGGCTGTTGAGAGTAATGATGTACTTACTGGCCACACCCACAAATATGCCACTAAGCTTATAATTTCATCTCTGAGCCCTAATTTTCCACATTGTGTATAATCAATCAGATTTAAAGCAGAGATAGATAACTGCGCTCTGTGAGGAGATCTCAGAGTTCATCACTAGAACAAATTCTTTAGGTTTGCGTATATTACATTTTGTAAACAAGATTTTAATGACAAAAAGGTAGTAAACACACACTCCAATTAGAGCAATGTAGAATGTAACCTGATCTATATTACATTGGGTTATATAACATATATACCTACTATGCGTATTACAATGAATAATATAAATATTTGGTCCTAATTACAGAATAATAATCTTGTACTGTATAATGTTGTGTTTGTCTCAGTAACACATGATTTTGACCTTCAACTTCAAATTTCTTTAGCAGTATTGATATAGGACTATTACTGAAACAATGCACTGGCAGTATACTACTCTGCAATATACTACTCTATAGTCATATTAGTATTAAATTAATTTTAAATTTAAATTGTCTGCTTTCATGTTACATTGTATTTTGACAGCAAAAAAAAAAAAAAACATTATCTATCTCTTCATATTTTCTATCTCCCAATTATTTCAGGATTAAAGGAAAGTGCTTGTTTTTAAAGGGAGTGGTGGAAAAAAAACATCTCTAACATCACTTAGATGTGTTACTCAGATGCAAGAACTACATGCAAGTCATTTTATTAATCTGAATAGGCTGCTCAGAAAATCAAATGTAACTACCCATGTTGTTTGAGTCTGTATTTTGAGAAATTTCTTTTGTAAATATTGCCTTTGTGCTATGCGTTTTCAGAGGGGTTACTCAGCTAAGCATGAGGTGCAGCAGTTCCACTTTATGTCATGGCCAGAGCATGGAGTTCCATACCATGCCACAGGCCTGCTGGCCTTCATCCGCCGTGTCAAAGCCTCTACACCAGCTGATGCCGGCCCTGTGGTGGTCCACTGCAGGTACACAAATACCTGTTTGTCACAAATACCTGTTTGTCAACATGCTCAGCATTATACTCGTGCTTAGCACACATGCTGTGGTGACCTTGACCTGGGCAATTCTTTGGATAGAGAGAAATTTCTGTAACTCTACCACACAAAGCAGGTCAGGTTTTGGAAAAATGTTAATGTGACAACATCATACAATCTGCTGATGTGTAAAGGAAAGGTATGTATTTAGTAATGCATCACCGCTAAACTCTGTTTGTGTGTATGTTGCAGTATGGGAGCTGGCAGGACAGGCTGCTACATTGTGCTGGATGTCATGTTGGACATGGCGGAGTGTGAGGGAGTGGTGGACATCTACAACTGTGTGAAAACTCTCTGTTCCCGCCGCATCAACATGATCCAGACAGAGGTCACACACACAAACACACACACAAGGAAAAAGGTTCTTGTCATGTTTAAGCAGTGAATAATCAGTGTTCGACTTTAGAGCATGTTTTAAAAGTTTGAACGTTTACAAACCCAATGACAAAAACCTTCACTGCAACCATCTACCTTGTGCATGCATGTCTTTCTTTAGACCACTCTCTATTTACATATCCAAACTTTATTATGTAAATCCAACATTTATTTATTTATTTATTTTTTACATTTGTAAACATTTACTAGACTCTTTCATTTGATCAATTCTGAAAGTATCTTTGTTTAGAGCAATTTGTCTTCATGCATACTCATGCAATTTGGCTGCATGTAGCAAATGTTTCCTTTACTAAGAAGTTACTGTAGAATCATTCTGTCCAACAGCATTTATTAACTTTAATCAGGCTATATATTGCAAGCAGTTTTTACTGTCCGTATACCCACTTTTACACTTTCTCCCTTTCTCTTTTCCTCTCTGTTGCAGGAGCAGTACATATTCATTCATGATGCCATCCTGGAAGCATGCCTATGTGGAGAGACAGCTATACCAGTAAACGAGTTTGCGCTCACATATAAGGAGTTGCTAAGGGTTGACTCCCAGAGCAACTCCTCACAGCTACGAGAAGAGTTCCAGGTCAGCAAAATGCTTTATGTATCCTCAAAAACAGAGTGCCCCCAATTTACCTTGTAGATGACCTTAGTATGGCACACAGGCTTCAATCAGTCTGATTTCTTTCTGCATTTTAAGATATAGTTAATTAGAAAATTGTTATATTATGTTAATATATTAAATTAAATATAAATTATTGTAAACAGAACAATTTCACTGATAAAAAGTCATTTCCTATGTAGTGAGTAAATATATTGCGTATGAAGTCTTTTGGCCTAAATTTATGTAGTATGCTTAAATAAATAAAAATAAATCTGAAAAATTATTAATATAAAAAAATCTGAAAAATTATCTGTGTTCTCTATAAAATATCATAATACAGCATTTGTGCTATTATACTTGCACACCCTGTCTTTGGAGGGTTAAAATGATAGGCTTATTAATGTTCAAATGCTTAATATACTGAATTTTTTAAATACAACTTTTAAAGGGATTTGATGTTGTTAATATGCACTAAATTCAGACATTAGCCTATATGCTAATATTCATCGATCAAATACAATCAAAGTGAGATTAATCAAACAAGTGGAAATCACTGCTCAGTGATGCTGCATTTTTTAATAAATGTCAACTGGGACTAATCTGGCAAGGACATGCAAAAAGTGATGAATTATCATACTCAACAACCCGCCCAGTTATTCCTTGAGGACAGCCCTAAGAGGTGTCCTGAGAATTTAAATTTGTGTTAGTTTATTTTTATTGTTACTCACTATTACAAGCCACATGTTAAGTAAGGCAAACTTCAAATGAAGACTAAAGACCTAACTTGGTAGAAAAGTGTTATATTGACTTTAAAAAAAAAATCTCCCTTGTCTTCTGTGCTTTCTTTAATGTTGTACTGATCCCTTCCAGTAGTCTTTTAGCTAAATGGTATTCTCATTCCCTGACCTAAAGAGCTAGAATTTTTCAAAGCACTTCTATAAGGCCGCTCTGTATAAGGACAGTATACTAAATGCTGTGAGTATCAATGTAAATAAGGGAGCCATAGTTAGATTATCATTTGTCTGCTGTAAATTAGAGATTTAGTGAGAGTTGAACTATGCACAATGATTTTTTCACTATTTGGTGATGGTTTTTCTCTGTTAAGTCTCCCCTCTTCCCACATTTTCTTTCACTTACCATCTCGGCAGTTTTGGGGTTTTTTCTTGTCACTGTTGGGCTCAATAGGGGATGTCTAATATAAAAAGCACTATATAAACAGAACTGAATGTTTGCACTTCAGTGATGATGTAGCCTGCAACAAGTGCATGTGTAAAGAGACAGGACAGCTATTTGGTTCATTACTAATGCATGCAATTGCATATTCATTTTATACTATTGGGCTGTGTTTTATGTGCATTGCAGTGTGGAATGGTAAATGCTCGATGTCCAAGCTTTTGTAAAAGGTACAAGGTGGCTGATTTGCTAGGAAATTATTATTCAGAGCTTTGATCCAAGAACTCCTTCATTATGATTCACCAATATTTGTGAAAATTGTCCATGCACTTTGCAATCATATCTGAGCCTGAGCTGAAGTCTGCAGTCTGCAGATGGGTATTTATATAACATTTACACAAAGAGCAGAAATATAAATAATTTGAAGAATTCTGCTAAGCACATATTTGTGGAACTCGCTTTTGTACTGCCTAATAATGTCTCATACATTTAGCTTTTAGTGACTTGCACATAGACACACAATAACACAATATATATATATAATGTTTGTGTGTGTGTGTGTGTGTGTGTGTGTGTGTGTGTCTTTCTTTATGGCTTTCCGAAAGGAATATCTAACTTTCTCTTTTCTACATTATCTGAATTTCTTTTTTTCTGCATTTTCTACCATCTGACTTTTTTTTTTCCAAATCATATTCAAGTCACATTCATGTGTGGTTGCAATTCTGATTTTAAATTAGATTTTGGGACATATTTAGGTTTTCAAGGGCATAAAAATCACATTCAAATTCTTAACATCGAATCTTCTGCTTCTAATCATGCGGATAAAATGAGAGAATGTGACTACAATCCAAACAGACACATCTATTTTGTTTACTTATAATTTTGTGACAAGGAGGAGGGAGGGCCCAGGATCTGAGGATGCACACCTCACCAAACGTGGATTTCCCAATGCCTCCCCTTGAACCAAGCATGGGTGAATTGAGGTCTGGTTACAGCCCAAATCCACCAATGCGTGGCATGTACCCCCCTCACTGGAATGTGGTACGTCCCGGCTTGATCGGGGGCTGCCTGTGGCATGTTTGGGATCTGGACCAACACTCCCACCTCCATCATGTGGTATCGGTTCTGGAAATGCCCAGGCTCCCTGCAATGGCAGCACACTGGCCCAAGCATTACTCCCACACCTGCGGGCTCGGATTCACCCACCTGGGAGAGAGAGGTGACAGACACAAGGGAAGAGGGAGGAGGAGGGAAAGTATGGGTTTGGGGCACAGGTTTGAGGGGAATTGGCCCCAATCTCTGTGGTGCAGGGACGGGGAAGGAGGGTGTGAGAGAGAGAGAGAGGAAGAAGGGAGGGGGTTGGCTGCCCCCGGATATGCCGCCAGTGGTCCTCTGCCAGCTGGACCACCTCGTTGAGCGATGGTGGACAGTGGCACTGGTTCCACTCCACTGTCCCTTCCAGAAGTCAGGCATCGAACAAGGTTGATCACATCCTCGGCATCGTGTCTCTCAGCCAGCAACCAGAAGTGTCCCGGAGCTTCTGAACAAATGCAAATGGGCAGCTGAGCTCACGGAAGGTCAGCGACCGGAAGTGCTGACAGTGCTGTTCTGTGGTTTGGCGGACGTGCTGCAAAATCATCCGTTTCAGGTCCGGGTACTCCAGCATGTTAGCGATCAGTAGGTGCTGGGCCGTGAGCTGGGCTTAGCTGGACAGGAGCAGCAACAGACGGGCTGCCCACTGACCCCTGAGCCAGCCCCACACCACCACAAAGTGCTCATACAGCTCCAAAAAGGCCTCTGGGTCATCCTGCTGTCCCATCTTGGTGAGGGTGAAGTGGGGCTGGAAAACCAGCCTGCTGCCTCAGGCCCTGTTTGATCTGCTGTTCTTGGTCATTGCACAGCTGGAGGAGGGCCTCTTGTTGGGTCTGGTTTAGGCTGGCGAGGGATGTGTAGAGGTTTGCCAGCGGTGAGGACTCCATGATGGTGTCTTTCTCTGAATCCTGGGCTTTGGCACCACTGTAAAGACAGGAAAGGAGGAGGCGGGAATAGGTTTAATGTAAAAGTAATATTTAATCATAAACAGAACATAAAACACAACAGAAACATACAAACAGAACTCAAACATACAGCACAAATGCATCTCTCTCTGCAAGAGACAGCAAGAGGGAGAGAGAGCAGAGAGAAAAACAAAACTGGTTGCCTGGTCACCAGAGACGCTGTTATCTGGTCCTTGCCTCGCTGGGATCGATCCCCCACAACGCTGGGCAATGGCACTAGACTTCCTGGCGGGCAACTACGGCTACCTATTTCAGGCAGATGTCAGCCGTACCTCCGCCTCCCTGGTGGATGGCAGCGGGTCCTCCGCCTCATGGCAGACAGCAGCAACTCCTCCTTCATGCATGGCAACCGCTCCAGCACCACCGCCTCTTTAGCGCCGCAATCCTCTCACAGTGGCGAGGGCTCTCCGACAGCGTGTCCCTCTTCCTACCCGGGTTTCGGCACCACTGTAACACTTCAAAGACAGGCAAGGAGGAGATGGGAACTGGCTGAATGTAAATGTAATATTTAATCATAAACAGAACATAAAACGCTACAGAAACACACAAACAGTACTCAAACATAAAGCACATATGCATCTCCCTCTCTCCCCTGGCACTTCCAGCTGCTTTAACTCTCTGTCCCGCTGATTAGATCACTCAGTGCCAGGTGTGCATCCTCACAGCCTGGCCCCTCCCTCCTTCTCTTCACAAATTTGTAATGTGAATGTTATGAGGACCATAAAAAAATACATTTAAATTTTACTTGCTGTGTGAACAAAACACATGAGGGTGAACTGCAGAAAGTCAGCTACTGAGTTACAGAATGTTACATTTTCTGTAGATAAAAATCATTGTCATGTTAATGCAAGGAACAACATTATTTGTGTCCAGAATGGTGGACAGTGTTGTATGCAATTCAAAAACTATTTGTGAAGCTGTACAGCATTGAGAGGACAGTCAAACAGCTGATTTTGACACTGTTAATGTCTCAAATTTATTCTGGCCTGAAGACTTATTATTGCCTGATATACTGGCAATGACACCTTTTTCATTTTTATGATGAGCAACAGACTCTTTGTGCAAATTGCACATCTACAATCAACCGTAGACCTTTTATGAGGTTTCTTGGGCAGGAAATAAGGATGTCACAGCACACAGTTGACCAAAATAAACTGAGCATCCAATTACGTGGTTGTCAGTATGAATTTTCCAATAACTTATGGTCCCTCGTATAAAAGAGTAAGGAATATTTGCTGTAAAGTTTATGTTCATGTGAAAGTGTGCTAAAATGCCTTTGAAGAGAGAATGATTTAAGGCTTGGGGTTGGTTAATTATACTATTAATATTATACTGTAGATATTTTCCAGATTGTAGTACATGAACAGGTAAGAGTACTTGCCAAATCTTTGTTAGGCTTTTACCAATTTCACTTCAGGGAATAATGCTGGTGCTTATATACTATCACTTCTTTCAATGCAGAAATCTAGATTGACATTTAAGAACGCAAACACTACTAATGTTTTTTTTATTTATATATATATATATATATATATATATATATATATATATATATATATATATATATATATATATATATATATATATAAAAATTTATGCAGCCCTAAAAATCAGTACTCCTCGTTGTTCTTTCCATTTACCTCTAAAAGTGCATCTTGCATTACTGTACTCCATATGAATTATAGTGCAATTATCACTGTGTGCTTTCTGGTTCTAATAGAGGGGACAGGCACAGGAACATGTTGGATAAGAGGACTGACTACTGTTTGATGGCAGGGTGTTGTACATGCTTTGATCCAATAATGCTATCTCTCTAGCACTCACACTGGCATCGTCCATATCACTCTGAATTTGTGCACATGTTTTGCTGTGCAGTTGGTGAATTTATTTCATTACATAGGTTTTCTATTAATATTTTCTTGTATTTACACTGTTCATAGAGAGTAGAGTATTGCTTTCTCCACATCAACAGCAGGCAGGAATTTGCACACAGACCCTAGGTAAGCAGTGTTCCCATTTTAGTGGTACATTTTCTGATGAAATCGTAACGTTCCTATTCATTATGTATGAAGCTGGCCTGATTTCCAGTTTTTGTTCAATAATTTCAGCTGTGCTGTTTATGAGTGAAGTGAAATGCTTTTTAAAGTCAAATCAGAAAGCTGCAGTTAGCGTGAGGCCCCATCTGCAGAGGCCAGATGCACGATGCGGCTTGTGTGAAGTGTAAATCAAGCTAATCGCCCCAGTGGCAATGAGCTGCTCTCGTCCTCTCTGTATTGCTGCTTTTCCCATCAAGGTTCTGCTTTCTTTTTCATTTTCATTTATTTTCTTTCTCCACCCTCATTGTCTGTTAGCTCTTAGTCTATGTGTTTCCCCATGTGTACATCTAGCCATCTTCATTTTTCCTCTCCATATTTTATTATCACTGCCGTTCCCATCTCTGTACTTTCCTCTCCCAGACATATTAATCATTTATTTTCAATTCTCAGCCATAAAAAAAAAACTGCAAATTCACAAACCTGTCAGACAAAGATGAACCAAAGTCATAAACAAGTAATGAAGTGAATTCATACACAGTATAATTTGTCAGAGGGTACAGTATACTGTACCTGTGCGGTTGATGTGAGTGCTCGTGTCCCTCTGCAGACATTGAACTCTGTAACACCTCACCTGGATGTGGAGGAGTGCAGCATCGCACTATTACCACGGAACCGTGAGAGGAATCGCAGCATGGATGTTTTGCCGCCAGACCGTGCTCTTGCTTTCCTGGTTACCACAGAGGGTGATAGTAACAACTACATCAATGCTGCTCTCACTGACAGCTTCCATCGACCAGCAGCCTTCATAGTGACGCCCCATCCTCTGCCTGGCACAACCACCGACTTCTGGAGGCTGGTGTTTGACTATGGATGCACCTCCATTGTCATGCTCAACCAGCTGAACCAGTCAAACTCTGCCTGGGTGAGTTCCTCTAACATGGAAATACTGAGAAGGATGCACCACCTTTAAGGAAGCACGGGCATTAGGCTACATGCAGAGTCTGCCACCCAATTGGTGGAGTGTTTAAGACCTGCTCTCATCTGACTAAAATGTTGTTAGGGGTTTTACTCCTGCTCCAGATGGAGTTTTCCATTGTTTGCTCTAATTGCTAGAGTCTTCTAGTCTTAGTGTGTGTTCTTACTGAGCCATTTGCTTTGTGTCATTCAGTCTCCCATTCACTTCATTTTACACTTGAATGGCTTAAGGCTTATAGCCTTCTCTTGCTTTCTTTCTTCATCTTTTTTTTATACTGTATCTCATTCTCTTTCCTACTTTGTTTTTGCCTCCAAGTCACACTCTTTCTTCTGTTTCTTTGGCTATTTCCCCCTTGCTCAGTTCCTTTCCCTCTGTATCATTCTTCCTTCATCCCTTTCTCTCTGCAGTCCTTTTGTATTAATAGTTGCTTCTTTGGTTGCCAGTATCACAATTTTAATACCGTTCAGTCTCTGAGGACAGTAATCCATGTATTATCTCTCTTTCTACTCTGTCATCTCATTAAGACCTGTCTACCCCTCCTTTCTTTCTCTTTCTGTCTCATTCACTGTGTCTCATTAGACTACAAGCCCTACAGGCATTTGAATACTTTTTCAACTGCTTATTGTACTATTTATTGGCCTGATGCTTCTGAAATTTCTTCTGTTACAGAACTGATTTGCTGTTTCTCTCTTTCTGTTCTGTTCTGTTTCTCTCTTTCTGTTCTAGATATGACTCTAGATATAAGCATTTTGCTTGAGTGGCACTTGACCTTCAAAAAACAATTCCTCTCTACAAATAGATTCTAGACGCTTGTCAAAAATTGTTTTGTTTTGTGTCCTCTTTTATTCTTTCTGTCTCTTCTTTCTCTTTCTCTGTAGCCTTGTGTGCAATATTGGCCCGAGCCTGGTCTCCAGCAATATGGCCCCATGCAGGTAGAGTTTCTCTCCATGTCTGCTGATGAAGATATCATCACGCGTCTGTTCCGGGTTACAAATGTGTCACGGGTGAGTCTCAACCTATAGACACTGTAAACACATGCTCATGTAAATGTCAACTATGTAGCTTAAAAAAAACAAAAAAGGGACTTGTTAATGGTTCTTTATGAGATTTCATGAAAATAACTATGAGTGCTTGATATAAGCCGTGGCACTGGCATTGCAGTAAAATTTGTTCATATCTCTTCCAGTTGCTTATTTTACACCAATAAATAAGACAAAATGGTAGAAAAACCTCATCATGTTTGCTTCATCTGAACTTTCCACTTGAGAAAATATTGATTAATGTAATAATTGCATGAAAATGAACAATTCATTCATCAATGATTAGACAGTAATTACCCACAGATATTATTTCATATTTACCATGGGAAGTGCATCTACAATGGCTATAATATGTTCTAAATAAACATTTTTCATGCCTACCATGAGCCACGCAGAAGCAAGCACGAAATCCACAAAAGGTCAAACTTTTCAATATGCCCCAGCTCATCACTGAGAAAGAGACTATCTTCTTCTGTTTTCCCAGGGGCGCATCATAGCGCTCTCCATCCAGCAGGTGTATCAAAGATACTCTTTCTGCATTTCCTGCCTGAAGTGTTCGTAAACCATACTGTTTTTACCGAGGCTATAATATGGTAAATGAGAAACAGGAAGTGCAGGGAATAACAAAAAAGAAATTGGCATGGCTCTCAACACAGACAAAATAGATAGTGAGCAAGCATGCACATATGGTATGAATTTGTCAGGAAGATGTAAAAGGGGTGGTGAGAATCTTTGTGTGTGTGTTTGTTTGTGTGATATAGGAGGTGAGATAAGGAATAGGTCAGTCTGGAGTTGTCCATTGTCCGTCAGAGCCTTTCTAACTGTCTGAATGACAAGTGCCAGATTAGCGACACACCTTGTCATGTGATACAGTATATCTGGCTGTCATCCTCAACACCTCCACACATCTCACATTGTCACACCAGCTTAGAGACAGACCACTACTCAGCCTTCGAGGGCCAGATGTGCAAGGCGTTTTGTCTTTGTTTTTCAGTTGATATACATTTCCATGTATAAATACAGTTTGGGAGGATTGCACAGAAAGTGGAATGTCAGCACAAGAAATGGGTGGAGAAGTCAAGTGTAGTTGATTTACGTATTTCATTTGATGTGCTAAGTATTCCGAAATTAGTGGTAGACAATTTTGCCTATTTTATCCTCTTCCCCAAGCTAGGTGGAAATGTTTCTACACTAAATGCCATGTATGTTCCTCAGAGCAGTAGGCCTATGAGCATTGTTACAGTTACAGTATCTCACAAAAGTGAGTGCACCCCTCACCTTTTTGTAAATATTTGATTATATCTTTTAATGTGACAACACTGAAGAAATGACACTTTGCTGCAATGTAAAGTAGTGAGTGTACAGCTTGTGTAACAGTGTAAATTTGCTGCCCCCTCAAAATAACTCAACACACAGCCATTAATGTCTAAACCGCTGGCAACAAAAGTGAGTACACCCCTAAGTGAAAATGTCTAAATTGGGCCCAAAGTGTCAATATTTTGTTTGGCCACCATTATTTTCCAGCACTGCCTTAACCCTCTTGGGCATTTAGTTCACCAGAGCGTCACGGGTTGCCATTGGAGTCCTCTTACACTCCTCCATGACAACATCACGGATCTAGTGGATGTTGGAGACCTTGTACTCCTCCACCTTCCGTTTGAGGATGCCCCACAGATGCTCAATAGGGTTTAGGTCTGGAGACATGCTTGGCCAGTCCATCACCTTCACCCTCAGCTTCTTTCTCAAGGCAGTGGTTTAGACAATGGCTGTGTGTTGAGTTATTTTGAGGGGACAGCAAATTTACACTGTTACACAAGCTGTACACTCACTACTTTACATTGCAGCAACGTGTCATTTCTTCAGTGTTGTCACATTAAAAGATATAATCAAATATTTACAAAAATGTGAGGAGTATACTCACTTTTGTGATATACTCTACATTTATGTAGCGCTTTTCTGGTGGGTGGGGTCAGGGCTTGTTGCTAGGTGCATGTTTGCCATTAATATGTTTTAACTGCCAAAATGGATTTTTTTGCTATTCTAGTGACCACGATTTATTTATGACAAAATGTGTTATAATATGACTCTATTTCAGTCAAACTATGTGTTATAATACTGCTTCTCCATTGTAAGTAATTATGTAGATCGGACATCAAATTCATTACAACTGACAAGGAACTGCAAACAAAACTGTATTTATTGACATTGCTAGTTTTCAAATGTTACAGAACCTGCATTCAACCACATAAAAATAGAATACAGTCTTAATTACACATTTTTGTAAATAAAAAAAGGAGATTATTGTGTACCCAGCTGTCATAAAACCTGTCAGTTGTATTAATTTCCCATACACAGTTTACTGCTTCTGACACAAGAGTCTTCATGTAATAAGAACTTCATTTATTAACAGATTTTTTCACTACTGAACTTACATTTCTTTTAAAGTCCCAAGCTTTTTGATGACTCTGTGGTTGACCATTTCCACCATTTTACAGTGGCTTTTAAACTGCAATTTGCACCACTCACAGAGTGCACTTAGTAAATGGTCCTAGGTGCAGTTTACATCATGAGCTACAGCCACAGAAAATTGAATGTTAATGGCAGACATATTAAAAAGGCATTTTAGGACCACACTGAGTCACGGTCTTGCTCTGTACCTCCTCATATACATACATACAGTCACACCTCCCAGTACACATACTTTGCATTTCCTCTTGTTTGTTTGTTTTTCTTTTTTACCTTAGAAAAGCTTGAAGCAAAAATGAATGGCCAAATAGGTACTTTCATTGTAAATGTACCCTTAAAGGCACAAAGGCAGTGTTTTAGCCCCTAAAATGTACCTAAAATGAAGGTACATTCACCTGGTGATTAAGTATAGACACCCACAGGACAGACAGTTTTTACACATACTTAATATATACATGTGTAAAGCTAATAGGAACTTCCACTTTGCAGTGTCTAGAATAAGTACTGCCTTTCTGCCTTTTTTGTCTTATCTAACCTCCTCTCTTTGTTACAAAATTGCTGAAACTGTTTTTCCATCAGCTCATTGAGGAATAGTCAGTGTGCCCATATTGATGGGCTAGGTTTCCAGTGGTAGGATCTTGGGGTGCCACAATTAATACCGCTTGTGTTTTGGGGCAGAGGACTGAGTAAATCAGAGCATGTGTGTCTTTCTCCAGCGTTGTTCTTCCCTATGGACTCATTCATCACAGCTCACACCCTGCTGACTCTGCATTCCCGGGAGCTTTACATGGGAAATAGCTCTGGGCTCCTGTATACATACTCATAAAATGACCCACAAATTTATAAGAGATGATATATTACAGCCCATTTCTCTTGTCTATGGTTAGTTACAGGAGGGTCATCTGGTGGTGTGCCAATTCCAGTTCCTGCGCTGGTCAGCGTATCGTGATGTTCCTGACTCCAAGAAGGCCTTCCTTAACCTGCTTGCCCATGTGCAGAAGTGGCAAAGAGAATGCGGCGATGGTCGCACTGTGGTCCACTGCCTGTGAGTAACACACATGCACACACAGGGTTTGCTGTGAACAGCTTCTACTTTTCAATTGTAATGGAACCAGCTAGTTACTAAAACACACACACACATACACACATAGTTATTGTCATAAAACCTCAAACAGAAATTCCCTCCACATACACACATGCAGTCGAGGTACTCACATATGCATATAAACAAATGTCCCTGGGGAGAAAGAGTTGTTTGCGCCTACAGGCATGTGCTACTTTTCATCCTCTGCCCAGAAAAGCAGGGGGAAAGAGATTATGGAGATGAAATCAATTATGTTCTAATACAGAATACAGTAGCCTCCCTCAGCAGTGTATCCAGAGCTGCCAAGACTATGACTGTGATTGATTACACCACCATCACCTCATCGGTCTACAACCGCACCTCTAGTCTTTTCCACTAGTCTACTGAATGCTGTTTGTTCAGGACATTTGGATAGAAATGTAAGATGCCAAATGGAAAAAGGATATTGGCAGCCACTGATTTAAATCGTATCTCAGTGCATACATACAGTACATGTTATTATGCTTACTGCAATCTTGTGTAATCATTCACTGCATGCATATCTGTATGGTTTACATTTGCTATATATTTTTGTTGGTGTGCACAGTAATGGAGGTGGGCGTAGTGGCACATTTTGTGCATGTACTATTCTGATGGAGATGATCCAGTACCAGAGCATGGTGGATGTGTTCTATGCCGCTAAAACACTGCGAAACGCCAAACCCAACATGGTGGAGTCATTGGTAGGTGACAGAAACCGTGAGACTGAGCAAACTCAGCAGACCTCTTAATCACTATCAACTTTTACCTTGTTAAATAAGAGCAAATATGTTTAATTCACTTATCCACAAGTTAGGGAAAATTGAAAAAAAGCATAACATAAAACATTAGATTTTTCTTTTACCAGATTTACTGTTATTTGCGGCACAACACTGACTCATCAATATTTTCTGTGTGTGTAACTCCCCTAGGAGCAGTACCGCTTCTGTTATGACCTGGTGATGGAATATTTGGAGTGCATGGACCTCAGATAGCAACATATCTCAACTGTCCTCTAAGTACAGAGGAGGACTGCTGGCAGATTCACTTTCTTTATTCTCTCTATCTCTGAGCTCTCTTTCCATCTCTCTCCCTTTCTCTTTTGTCAGCTCGCTCACATCAAAATTCTTTCCTAGGAGGGGAAGAACAGAAAATAAACATGTGAGCAGAACCTTTCGCCTTTTTCGCCCCGGAATGTCTAGATGTGGTGGACCATCCATCTCCTAGTTGTTTGTGGTTTAGTGTTTTGTCAGCATCTTTTCCCCTCCTGTTGTCCCCTGAGCTGTGAGCAATCCACTCAAAATAACTCAAAGCCAACCCAGATACCCAGAGTGCAAGTGTGTTTTGACTTCACTTCCTGAGAGTATGACCAGTGTTCTGTTCCATACTGTGCTGGGAATGCTCAAAGACAGGAAGTGTCCCTAGTTGGCTGGACTGAGGAAAAGAAAGGTGTGTTGCTTGGATGTGTTCTCCATATGTGCAGTACAGTATACTAGAGTGAGACATCTGAGCCATGGCATGTAAGATAAAGAAGGGGCAAACACACACACACACACACACACACACACACACACACACACACACACACACACACACACACACACACACACACACACACACACACGCAAATACGAAAACTCTCTCTCCGTTACCTGAACATTGAATCTGCAGCCAACTCTTCATTACTTCAGTTAACAGTGCATCACTATGGCTGCTTCTTCACTAAAGAGCCTTGGACATCCATTTTGTAATAAGGTGTCTTTACTGCATTATACAATCCTAGTATTGTACCTGGTTGGACCATCTATAATTGGACCAATAAGAATGCATTATATTGATCTATGAGTACAAAAAGACAGAGTCTGTTATTTCCTGCAATACAAAATTCAATGTCACTGACTATAAAGAGAGCAGTCATAAATTTGATGGCTTTAATATCATGCATTTGCTCAATTTTTCTTTTGCTTTTCTCACTTGTACATAGAATTAACGTCTGCAGATGTTCTGTTTGACGTCTAAGGCGCTAATCTATTTTATGTATGCAGAGAGAATGCATTAATAGTCAGTATCATCAGACAAAATTTACAGGTTGACTCTGACATTTGCCCTCAAATAGCTGAACAAGAGAAGCGATACTGGAGATTTACAGTTGCATTAAGAGGCTGCAACAAGGGCAAACCTAAACTGGAAAGACAGGGGTAGATTGATACATGGGAAGTCAACAAGTGTTGACTTCTAACCATTTATCTTCACTCTGACTTGTATTTGTCAATTGGTTACTGTTTAGCAGTGTTGTGGACCTTTGGCTAAATATGGCTGTCTAGGTGTTCAACTGATGCAGCATCTTGGACTTAAGATATGTTAAAATATCCCTTTAATTTGCAGTTTCAGCTGGTGACCCTGCTGACCCACTTCACCATCCATCCATCCATACATATATACATACATACTGTACAGTCTGAATACAAATATTGATTTCTAATAATTATTTCCAATGGTTATTTCCAGTTTCAAACAGTCAATAAAATTAATGTATATTATTCTTCAATTTATCATTTACTGCTTATATGGTAATGAGAGGAGCCTGTCTTATTTGCCACGCAAATTTAATCATTAGCCAATCATTGTGCACAAGCATTGCTTGAGTATTATAGTCTAGAAATAGTACCCCCTTATTAAAGCGATATTAAATATCAATGAGACTCATGCTGGGTCAGTGTATTTTAGGAAGGTCAGTTTAAAAAAAAGTCACAAATCCTTGTTGAAAAATCTATTTTAATCTGATAAGTTACCAGCTGCCAGATGTAGGCCAAGCTCATGAAACTGATAGGCCACCTTTGCCAGCTGAAATGTTATTTCAGATTCTTTATTTGCTTCATTAATTTAGTCGATAAGTAAATGTTTGAGATTTTCTAATTGCCTTACTGTTGAGTTATTTCCCTAATATTCCAATGTAGTATTAGTAGGGGTGACTCAGAAACTCAGTTTCCTTCTTAACATCATTTTCCAGCTGGAAAAGATGGTGTACCAGTTTGACCAGCTCGATTCTGTGTTTTGGCAACCAGTAGCTGGTTAGATCAAGCTGGATTTTTCAGCAGGAATGTGGGAGAATAAAACTCTAAAATCATACAGCCAGACATCTATATCTACATGAATTGTACTGCTTTTTAATGCCATGGAATATCAGAAAGCTGTACTTTGATAGTTGTTCGTGCAAAATCAGGTAATGTGGGAAAATGGAATAGGGAAAGTAATATTTGCAATGTAACTGCTTTCCCACAGCATTATTAAAGCGCACAATTTGTTGCACAACTCTGATTGTGTTGAGCCACAGCTGAAGCCAAATCCATCTGAACTAGAATAGATTGTCCACTTGTGGTAACTATATGAAATCTAGTACTGTGCTTTAGTACTATAGTCCTTCATATATGTACAGGCTACATACAGATGAAAATGAAAATATTGTTAGTAATCCCACAGCATGTTATAATGTCAGTTTGACTTGGTTTGTAAATCATTTCTGAAAACATTTGAGATGTCGTTTTAAAATTATTTTGGCATTAATAAGAGCATAGGGTAATCTAGACACTGCAGATTCCATTCAAATCAATAGGATGATTAACAAGAACACTTTCAATTGCTCTATTCTGCATTAACCATCAATATCAGATTCAAGCCCCATTTAACAAGTGGTAGGTTTGGACACATCGGTCTCATTATCCTAAAAAAGTGGTAAGGAGAGTAGTAAATGTTGAATTAGTTTAATGGACAATAGATAAATGATGAAAGATACTAGAATCAATAAAATAGTAAAAGTCAGAAGTTGAAAATATAGGGGGTAGTAAATGATAAATGAACAAGTAATATCAGTTTTATTTTTCATTTATTTTATTGACTGACTGTTTATAATCAGAATTTTTTGTTCACTATAATTAATTCTAATATACATTTATATAGCCTAATACAATATACATACTGTATAATGATCGATTTAATTCACACACATTTCCATAACATACAACCCAATCTCATCTGAAAATCACATACCTCTCAAATAATTCTCTAACTGCAGAGCTGCTAAACATGTCATATTGGAGATTCATCAGGTTAATTGTCATAAAAAACACACACAAGATTTTAGTGCAGCTGCTTTGCCATTTTTATAGCTGTGCATATGTCATCCCAGATGTTGAGCTTCTGAGTGACGGTCTCTCTAGCCAATGGCATCCAGCACAGTCCAAAATTCCAAGCCAACAAGCTGGTTTAGAGAGTCAAGGGAATCCACTGAATGGTCTGACAGATGGAACAGTTTATAATAGGAAAGAGTTATTGAGGGCTGATCCAGAGAATTTCAATAAACTGTATATTCTTTTACTACCCTGAACTTTGTGAGAAAGTGCCTGGACCCTCATACTGGAAAAGAACATTATGTGTACATATGGATGTATATTTGTTAATGTGAATAGTATGTGAATAAACCAATACATGCTTGGCCACATTTAAAAGTAAATACTAAAAAAAGTTGAATGTATTGTACTGTACAGTATATTACCTTTTGATTCATTAATGTGCCACCAAATTATATGGTGCATATATCGCCTGCTGTGGAGCTCAAACAAGAGCCACCTAAAGCCCCTCCATGAAACCCACCTGTAGTCATCCCAGACAACATAACACTGAATTCTTTCATTCTGTCTCTCATGCAGTATTTTAGACATATTTTCCATTTCATTTGTTCTTTTGTACAGCATGTTGTTCAATACTCCAGTGTGCTTATTCAGACAGCGTGGAAAAACAGTGGACTTTTGCCATCTAGTCTGATATGGAAACAGCCTTTGGGCAGTTTTTTTTCCATGTTGTTATAATTCTTTTTCTTCTTTTTGTAAGTGTTTGTGTATGGTGCTGAAAGGACTGAAAAGAATATTGTGTTTTTGACCATGTATTAGTGGGTTTGCAATGGGACATGGAAGCTGACATGACACACAGTTTTGGGGGTTGGGGGGGGGGGGGGGGGGGGGGGTTGTCTTTAAAAGGAGATGAATAAAAGATTCTACAATGGACATAATTTACGTTTTTATTAACATTTGTATTTGGAATTAATTTGACACAAATAATAATCACAGCTATATATATTGCCTCTCATGTCAGAACCAGCTCTGTAGGACATATGTCATGAATGTCCTGCATGGAAAGAAACAGTGGGTGAGGGCTGTGCTTGTATTATGAATATGCCCATGACCTACTGTAGAACAAGACCTTCTGTAAAAGATTTTTTTATCCTCTCTCCACCTTTCTTCTATTCCTCCTCTGCTGTGGCTACCAGCCGTAACACATGCAGATTTCCCCCTCTCTGTGCACATAGTAATCTGTAGCCATTGTGTGTCTGAATAATTGAGTAGGCCCGCAAAGTGATCCAGTGTTTAAGGGGAACAACTTGCCTGATTAATTAGAGAACAAGACTCCCTCTGTCAGCGTCCTCTAACACTTCCAGAGCACAAGTCTCCCAATTTTCTTCTGTTCACATTCTATAAAGGACTTAAAGATCTTATTTGACCATTCTTTGATCCAGCTTTCAGGTTTTGAATCTCTTTTTAGAGCCTTGAAATACCAAAGACAGTGATGTGGCATTGTAGTTTGTTATTCACATGTGAATTAATCTGTGAAATTGTGACACTTTGTTGTGAAAATGTGTGACTGCCAAAAAATGAACAGGGGAAAAAAAAAATTGTATTCTGCAATGTGCATCATTTGCATTCTCTTATAAGTTTAGAGATGCAGTTTCATGCATGTGAAAATTAATGATTGCATCAAATAAACCAGTAATCAGTTATAGGGTATAAAAAGGAATTATAAGTGTGATAACAATCCATTCTTGATGACATAGTGACACATGAGGTCAGCAGACAGCCTCTTTCTACTCATGCTTTCTTTTTTGTGCTCTTTTAGACACCCTGCTAATCAGCATTTGCAGATCCTAATCTCTCACCTTGGAGAGGTCATAGCCATTGGCTCCCATCTTTCATCCTGTCTCTGCTTTCATGCAGCTATTCTTTTCTCTCATCTCAATAGCAAATTTCTGTCACTATTCTGTAGAGTAAATGTATCAATGCAAGACAAATATGTATGTGTATGCAACTTGCTGAATGTGTGCACATACTGTTCCAACACAAACATGCACATGCACTGAGCAAACCCTTTGGTGTTCAGGAGATCTGGGTAGCTGCTGGTGCATGGATCAAGTAGAAGGTTTTTTGGCACTGCAGTTCGGTGCGCGGTAAAGCAGAAAAGCCAAATGGCTGGATGTTCCTGTGCAGGTCATCAGTTCTGCAGCTGCTCAAATGCACCTCTTATCTGGACCGTGTGTGCGTGGGCTGAGGAAACATCCTGTTCCAGCCTGCACAAAGCTGAGGTGCTGATATTGCCATGTAGCGGACACATGAATGAATTCCTTTCCATCTTTTTTCTTTTCATTTATCAGTTTTTCCTCCCAACCTGTTAAGAGAAATGGTTCACTGTGTGAGCTTTAGACCTGGACCATCTGTTTTGTTTCTTTATCTGGAAAAGATATGCTTGACTCACCTGATGCTTTCGAGGTTTTACTTCATGCATATGAAACTGCCTGGAAAGAGTTTTCCTGGAAAACTTTCTCAAGTTTTGCAAAAAAAAAATGTTTATGGAATTTGCTGAAACATTGGATAAAGAACAAATTTTTGTAGACATTTGGCAAAATTCTATATCTTTCTTTTTTTTTATTTTTTTTTTACATATTTTCCTCCATTGTTTATAAGATTAAATAGAAGCTAAGAAGCTGGCTTGAGATAATTGTTTCAATAGCATGGCTAGTTATTATTTAGTTACAATTACTAATTAAGTAATTACCTAAATAATTACTAATTAACTAACTAATTAGTTAATTACAGACTCCGGCTTCCTGACATGTTGGGGTATGTGAAGAAAAGAATTTCACATGCATATGCACTGTGCATATGTCCATCCATCCATCCATCCATCTTCTACCTCTTACTCCTTCTTCAGGGTCGCAGGGGAACCTGGAGCCTATCCCAGGGAGCATCGGGCACAATGCTGGGTACACCCTGGACAGGGTGCCAGTCCATCGTAGTGCACAACCACATACACACTCACACACCCATTCATACACTACGAGCACTTTAGACACGCCAATCAGCCTACCATGCATGTCTTTGGACTGGGGGAGGAAACCCCCGCAGAACGGGGAGAACATGCAAACTCCGCACACACATGGCCCCGGCGGGAATCGAACCCCGGACCCTGGAGGTGTGCTAACCACTAAGCCACCGTGCGCCCCTGTGCATATGTATATATGATAAATAAAGACTCATTATCATTTATATAGTGCTTTTCCAGACACTAGACAAAGCGCTATTACATTTTATGGGGGAAATCTCCTCAACCACCACCAGTGTGTAGCATCCACCTGGATGATGCGATGGCAGCCATAGTGCATCAGAACACCCATCACACTCCAGCTATTGGTGGAATGGAGAATGATGTAGCCAAATCAGGGATGGACATTATTAGGCAGCCATGATAGATAAGGGCCATTGGGTATATTTTGCCAGAACACCAGGGGTTATACCACTACTCTTTACGAGAAGTGTCCTGAGATTTTTAATGACCCCAGAGAGTCAGGACCTCAGTTTAATGTTCATCTGAAAGACAGTGCTGTTTTCCCATCACTATACTGGAGCAATACACCCCACACACACCACAGGGTGAGCACCCCCCTGATGGCCTTCCTAATACCACTTCCAGCAGCAACCTTAGTTTTCCCCGGAAGGTCTCCCATCCAAGTACTGGCTACACTCAACTATGCTTGGCTTGAGTGGGAACCCAAACAAGAACTGCAGGTTGATATGGCTTTGGATACACACTTACTGAGCATTTTATTATACTAATACTGGCTCTCAAAACAGCCTCAATACCTCATGGCATGGATTCCACAAGATGTTGGAAACGTTCCTTTGAGATTCTGGTCCATGTTGACATAATTGCATCACACAATTCTTATAGATTTTTCAGGTGCACTTTCATGCTGCAAATCTGTGAGCCTGTGCCCATGAGAGCCTCAGTTTTCTGTTCTTGGCTGACAGAAGTGCAACCCAACATGGTCTTCTGCTGTTGTAGCCAATCTGCCTCAAGCATCAATGTGTTTTACATTCTGACATGCTTTTCAGTTCAACACAATTGTACAGAGTGTTTATCTGAGTTACTGTAGCTTTTCTGTCAGCTAGAACCACTCTAGCCATTATCCGTTGACCTCTCTCATCAACTAGGCATTTGCATCTGTAGAACTGCCACTCACTGGATGTTTTTCTCTATTGCACCATTCTGAGTAAACTCTAGAGACTGTTGTGTATGAAAATTCCAGGAGATTAGCAATTATAGATATACTCAAAGAAGCCCATCTGGCACCAACAATTTTGCACAGTCAAAATCACTGATATCCCATTTTCTCCCATTCTGATGGTTGATATGAACATTACCTGAACCTGCTGGCCCATATCTGCATGATTTATGTATTTCACTGCTGCCACATGATTGCCTGATTAGATAATTGCATGAATGAGTAGGTTTGCGAGTGTTCCTAATAAAGTGTTTGGTAAGTGTAAACATGCATTATATTTCTATAATCATTTATAAATATTAAAAGACCAGACATTTTCATATACATTTACAATTACAGCATTTGGCAGACTCCCTTATCCAGAGTAACTTACAGAAGTGCTTTTGCTCATGCTAGTTCACTAGGTCAGGTACTAAGAATACTATCAGTCTTAAAACCATGTCAAGGAGGTTAGTACAGTATGAAAAGAAAATTCAAGACAAGGATTTTTTCCCCAAAAAAAATAGATAAACAAAGTGCTAGGTGAAGGGAGAGGTCTTGAGTCTTTGAAGACAGACAAGAGGAGTTCATTTCACCATCTGGGTACCAGGACAAAGAATGACCTTGATGCTGACCTTGATGACCCTAATGCACCTGAGTGGCCTCTGTGGATAGAAATGTCTGGATCCTCCTGGTGTTATAAAGGAGAAACGGTAACACTTTCTATGAAGCCCATGCTTATAATGAATTATAGCTCTAGTTATAATTATTTATAAGCAAGTATTACTGCTCTATAAACATATTTATAATGACGCAAAGACCTTTATATTATTGTTATAATTACTTATAAGTCATACACTTGCTTTTCAATGCCAATGCTCATAATGCACCAGTTTCTAAGTATTAATTAGTCAGTCTTATGGTTCCATTAATGTATTCATAAAAATGCAGGCTGCATTTTTATAATGTTATTATATTGTAGTTATAATGACTTATTAGTAATGCAGATTTATTTCTATGTCCAGTAAGTGAATTATTTTATATGGTTGTTGATAATGGAGTTGTGCTGCCTTATAAATACTAATTGTAAGTTATAATATGCTACAATATTATAAAATTATAAAAATGCATCTTGCATTTTTATGAATACATTAATGGAACTACAAGACTGACTAATTAATACTTATAAATTGGTGTATAATGCATTATCAGCATGGGCATTGAAAAAGCTAGTGTATCACTTATAAGTAATTATAACAATAATATAAATGTAGCTTTATGTGTTGTTATAAATATGTTTATAGATCATTAATACTTGCTTATAAATAATTATAATTGGGGCTATAATTCATTATAAGCATGGGCTTCATAGAAAGTGTTACTGGAGAAACCTGCAGTTTAGCTGTTTGAGGCAAGAATAGTTGTTGTCCAGGACTATCCCAGAGTTACAGTCCATGATGTGATGTCTTCCAGATATGCTGAGATCCAAAAATATGAGTGTCTCAAAAAGGAAAGGAGAGAATATATGTGTAGGAGATAGCATATGACCTCACTGAGAGAGTGGGTATAGATTGAGAACAGAAGAGGACCTAACGTTGAGCTTTGTTGCACACTAGTGGAGAGTCTGTATTTAGCAGATGTGGATCCCTTCCATATCACCTGATATGACAAATCCCTCCAGGTAGGAACCATTTTCAAAAGCCATTTTGGAATGACAAAATATTCGCCTATTATTTAGCTGGTCTAGATCTTTATAAAATACAGTGGGGTCCAACATTCTGAGACAGCGATTTGATTTGATTTAATTTAATACTTGAAATAAACAGATAGTTTTCAAATTTTGAAAAATGTCAAATGAAAGGTTGTTCAATATTCAGTGTAAGAACATTTGTGATATAGACCATGTTAACATCTTGGAATAAAAGGATATATTTTCCTTGGAGCTTATCCTTTCCATTAAAGCACATTTTAATATGTATATTAGACACTTTAATCTGTATATTAGAAAAGTATGTCACATATAAAGAAATAATATGGTGGTCATACCATGTGAAAACATGGCATATCTCAGCATTTGTAGCTGTAAGTTTTGCCCTGAGCATAGTATTTGCCAATAGGTGATAGAAACAATTCCTATTTCTTACTTATGCAGGAATATGCAGTTAAGATATACTTGTGTGTCACTTCACAGAAAAATTGTTAATTATTTGCACATGTATTCTATGCAGTTTTTTTTTTAAAACAACCATTGCTTTATTCTGTCTCTCAATCAGCAGAACTGACTAATGAGTTGTGAAAGCCTTCATTATTAGCCTATATCCACTCCCTGTGACCTAGATTAATTTTGAAGATGATAAAACCCACTTGTCATATAAATCAGGGGCTGACTAATTTCCCTGACTGAATGCATAAATGTAAGACTGTTGAAATTTTTACATTTCTTCCCTGATCTGGTTGCATGTAATCCACAATCATTAATTAATCAAGACACCAGATAAGCACTTTGCTGGTGGTGCCCCACTTTTTTGAGAATGATGAATAAGAAGTTAAATGGGCCTGGTCAGGGTAGTTTGCTGAAATCATGGGAAAAAGGTCATGATTGTTGTTTGTGCTAATGTTTGTGCTCACAGATCTCATGGGGTTCCCTGTGCACTGCTGTGCCAATCAAAAGTTTGTTAAATGCTAATTACAGAAGTTCGAAGCATTAGCAGTGGAACAGCCAACAGTCATGACCTTTTCCTGTAAGTTCAGCCACTGATTACATTCCATTCTGGCATTAAAATCAGTAAGCAGTTCAAGATGATCAAATGGAGGATTGGTGGTATTATTTGTGCCCCCTTCAGTGGGCTTCACAGAGGCAGATGGTGGGGAAATAAGGCATGGATGGACTTAAATGACACAGTGTGCTTTCAAAGAGTAGCAAAAGAAAGACCATACAGTGTATAGCTTTCCTTTTAATTACTGCCTTAATTAACTAATCTTGACAAGAACCTCACAATGATTACATAAAACTGTAATTCAGATTCATCAATGATGCAGTTTTGCAGAAACATGTACAACCATTTTGTCTTGTATTTTGATTGCACATGTTCATACACTATGAGCATGGCCCAATGTTTGTGGACACATCACACACATATGTGCTTTAAGAACATCTCAATCTAGAGGAGTCCCTTTTGATGTTAATAATAACTTCCACTCTACTGGGAAGGCTTTCAACTAGATTTTGGAGCATGGCTGTGGGAATTTGCCTATTCAACCACAAGGGTGATGTCAGGCACTAATGTTGGGTGAGTAGGACTGGGAAGTAGTTCACTTTACAATGAATGCCAAACATGTTCAGTGGGGTTGTGGTCAGGGCTGTGTGCAGGCCACTAAAGTTCTTCCACTCCAACCTTGTCTCCATGCACATTACTTTTTGCGCAGGGGCATTGTCATGCTGGAACACATTTAGGCCTCTTAATTTTGGTGAAGGGAAATTGTAATTCTACAGCATACAAAGACATCATATACACCACGTATGGGTGTGATGGTCAGGTGTCCACAAACCTTTTGTGATACATTGTATGTATACCATGTGTCCTAGTTATTATTTAGTTTGGTTTATCGAATCACCTGGTATTGATCCTTTTTGGACTATTTCAATATAATATTTTGCTGTGCACTGCTGTGCCAATTTAAAGTTAGTTAAGAATAAATTCAGAAAGTTTTTTTTTTTAAAGCACACAACACTGAAAGCATGAATGGTAGTAAGTGGGCTGTATTTGAGTAGGCTGTAAAACATTAAGAACACAAAATTATTGATTATTGTTCACTAATTGTTAAATAATGTGGTGGATGTGCCTGTATTCAGTTACATAGTTTCATGTGTAGTGATGTTTTATTGACAATATAAATCATGTGGGTGAGGGTGTGGGTTCACTTTCCCATAATTAGGCTTTAGGTTTATGGCCTTTAAGCTTTCTGAAACATAAACAAGTCAATAAAATATATATTAAAAAGACACCTTAACTGGAAAGATAAAGAACAATATTAAATGAAATAGACAGTATTTGTTCCAAATGTTTAAATCAACCATGGAACAAAAATGGCACTTACAGTACACTATGAAGAGTAACATAATGTATTAACTAATAGAGCTTTAAAAATATGTTTTCTTAGTCTGTCTCCATATATCATAATTTTCAAACATAACATTAAAAGTTGTACCCCATTATTTACCAGAGGTTAATTTCAAACAAAAGAAAACTGCTACTCAGTGGTTTAACTCCTCCTTGCATAAGAATCATATGTCTCTGTACCGCAAATCCTAAAACCTGTCAGGAATGTATTGTATAACTGCTTAACTATTTGAGATAGTAACAATATATCCTTAGCCTCTGATATATTGTTGCTGATTCTTCTACATCTAAACTGACCACAAGTACACAGCCACAATCACAACCCTAAGGATGAACGGCCAGCCCATCACTACCCTCTTAGATCCAGGGAGCACTGTTACCCTGGTCTGCCCGACAGCCCTAGGCCTGCTGCCTGAACCTATGGGTGTCCTCTCAGTGTCTTGCATTCACAGAGACATCCGGGAGGTCCCTGCCGTGGAAGGTTTGGTATACTCACAGCTGGCAACTGGCCGCTACTCATTGGCCTGATTCCAGAGCTTCCAGTGCCGTTACTGCTTGGTCAGGATTGGCCTGGGTTCTCTGAGCCATCAGCCAAGAAACACTGCTGCCAACGGCAGAAGAAGAGCCCAGCCACCAGAAATCGAGTCCGGCCAGCTTGCATGGTCCAGAAAGATGGGGATGCTGCGGGATGAGCCCTCTCAAGTCAGACATGACACTCATACCATCTAACCATCTAACCCTGTCTCCTCTGTGTTTCACCAGGTTTCTCAGGAGGGGAACCTAGGGTGCGAACAGAAGGAGGATGACTGACTGAGGCACTGCTGGGGCCAGGTGCATCTGATCGATGGGGCGACTAACACCCAGAGCAGCATCTCCCCACCATCTACTTCCTAGTGTCCAACGGCCACCTATACTTCTATGCAGAGTGCCAGGGAAAACCTTGCAACCTCCTGGTCATCCCCTGTTCCAAGATGCAGCTCCTGATGCACCTGGCCCACAAAAAGTGGGACCCCTCCTTCCCTACATCCTGTTCGCCATCTGGGAAACACCACAGGCATCCACGGGGTTCATGCCTTTTGAACCTCGGTTGGCAACCTCAAGGACTGTTGGATGTGTCACAAGAAGCCTGGGGAGAACAGCGCTCTCCATTCTGGTCCCTGGTTGACTATGTGCAAGAAATTCAGGAGTGGATCGACCAGACCAGCAGCAGCCCTACAACCGTCTGGCCCAGCCCCAAGAATTCCAACCTGGTGACCAGGTGCTCCTGCTGCTCCCAAATGCCTCCTGCAAGTTCCTGGCCACTGGCAGGGCCCCTACACAGTCATCGAGAGGGTTGGCCCAGTGAACTACTGCCTGAAACAGCCTGGTAAGCATGCAGATACAAAAATTATTCCATATAAAACTGCTAAACAAATGGGTCAAGCCGGCCCCAGTGCTTTAAGCCTCCTCTGTTTCCTCTCAGAACCCGGCGAGCATACCTTGGTCCATCATGGGGAAAAGCTTACCCCCACACACCACCAGGAGCTGACTGAGGAGTTTAACATGAAATCAAAACACCGCAAGGGGTGTCAAACTATTGAGGAGGAAGTTAGCTGCATGCTACAGGATGGAATCATTGAGGAGTCTACCAGTTCCTGGTCCAGCCCCATCATGGTGGTCCCAAAGCCTGACGGAAGCTCCTGCCTTTGCAACGACTTCCAGAGGCTCAACCAGGTATTGGAGTTTGACAGCTATTCCCTTCCCTGAGTCAACAACCTGATAGAGCATTTGGGGAAAGCACGGTTCATCTCCACCCTGGACCTCACTAAGGTCTAATGGAGGGTCACCTTGGCACCAGTAGCAAAGGCTTTAACCACCTTCAGCACTACTAACGGCCACTGGCAGTACCAGGTTCTCCCTTTTGGCCTCCACAGAGCGCTAGCAACCTTTCAATGCCTAATGGACATTTTCCTGAGCCCACACCACCGGTTTGCAGCTGCATATCTGGACAATGTCGTCATACACTCCTCCACCTGGGCCAATTACCTCTGGGAAGTCCTCAAAAGCCTCCAGGAATGCTGGGCTGATGGTCAACCCAAAAAAAAAAGCCACCTAGGGATGACAGAAGCACAGTACCTGGGATACCACATCAGCCAGGGGCTGCTGAAGACACAGGAAACGAAGCTAAAGGCAGTGAAAGTGTACTCCTGACCCACATCAAAGAAGCAGGTATGTGCCTTTCTGGGGTGGTGGGGGAATACTAATGATTTGTTTTACATCTCCTCTCTAGCTTGCCCCCTCTCAGACCTTACCAAGAAAGGCCAACCAGACCGGGTGCGGTGGACCGAGGAAGCAGAGCAGACATTCCAGACCCTCAAGCAAGCCCTCATCAGTTCACCTGTCCTATGGAACCCAGAATTCTCACTACCTTTCACAGTACACACGGATGCTTCGGAGACAGGGCTTGGGGTCGTCCTATCCCAAACCTTCAATGGTGAAGCGCAACATTGTATGTCCTGTATGTCAGCAGGAAACTAACTCCAGCTGAACAGAAATATGTACTATCTGGCAGGGTGACACTTCACCCTGGACCACAGCCCCCTGCAGTGGATGGCCCGGGCCAAAGACACCAACGCCAGGGTGACACGGTGGCTCCTCTCATTTCAGGACTTCTCGTTCCAGGTCCAGCACCAGGCAAGGTCCCAACATGGAAATGCTGATGGCCTGTCAAGAAGGTATGCCCAAGTCACACCGGAAATAAGCTTGGAGCTGGTGTGTGTGTGTGTGGGGGGGGGGGGGGGGGGTACTGTGATGATGGGCCTGCAGCCCACACACACACACAACATGCATTGTGCTCCTCGCGCAATTGCTGACGCTGTCCGTTCAGCACCCCAGTTGTTTTTGATAGCAAGAGCACACATGGCTGTAAGGCAGGGCGGCATAAACACACACGGCTGGCAGTGCATGATTGGTGCGGCTTCTCTTCACCAGCTGAGAGAAGCGCTATAAAAAGGCGCAGCAGACACAGAGGGGTGAGTTCGTTCTCCCAGCACACACCTGGTGTCTCGTCTTTTTCTCTCTTGCTTCTAGATGCAGACAACGATGATGGAGAAGGAGACTGCAGAGGAGAAACTCCCCAGCTGCGCTGTGTCTCCCGCCGGCACCCTCAGCGTCCGCTAAGCCTCTCGGGTCCCACCTCATGACTGCTCCAGCCTGTCTGTTGCACCCCACACTGGGAAGACAGCAACCTTCATCCACACACTCAGTACCTCTTCACATGCACCAGCATATAAATAAAGATTTCACCTTTTTGCACCACCTAGGGTTAGGGTTTTATATGCTTGTTGCCGTGACTATATTCCAGAATGGTGAATTAGTATCTGGACATATGGATTAATTTATATTGGTGGTTAAATTTGTAAGTAACATAAATTTGATTTTATATACAGTCATGTGAAAAAAATAAGTACACCCCATGCAAATTGTTGGCTTAATTGGCATATTTGAACAAGCAAATATTTGATCCTTTTTGAAACACTGCTTATTAATAAAGTTGACACATAAAGTTGACTTTTTTTTTATTTTATTTTTTTTAGTAATTTTCACAATTTAAATTAACAAAAAAACATATCAATTAACACACCTTTAAATCCATAAAATTAGAATCAGGTGTACAAGATTGGGTGCCAGTGATTAGAACCTGCTTAGCAAGTGCAGGTGGAACCTGTCTTATTTATACCATATCTAGTGTCTAGTGTTCCCTTTCCTATGGAGGTGTGTGGTGTCATCATGCCAAGATCTAAAGAGTTATGTAAGTCCTTCAGAAAAAAGGTTGTGGATGCCTATGTGTCTGGGCAGGGAATTAAAAAAAATATATATTAAATACATCATTCCACTGTTAGTAAAATCATCTACAAATGGCACAGATTTCAAATGACTGCCAATTTGTCCAGGACTGGTCATTGCAGGGGGGGGTTTGAAACCGGTTTGAACCCTCAAACATCTTGGAACTGAAAGAATATTGCATGGAAGAGTTGTCAAATTCCAGTAAGATTGGTGAACAATTATGCAAAATGCAGACAGTAAGTTATTTATGCTAAAGGGGGCAATACTAGCTTCTGAGGCCAAGGGTATACTTACTTTTTTTCCACAGAAGAACATTACATCTATTGATCTTTCTGTTAGTTAAATGGTTGAAAAAGCTAATTTTCCTTGTGGTTTTGTTGACGTATATCATCTTTATTAATAGGCACTGTTTCAAAGATGATCAAATGTTTGCTTGTCCAAATATGTCAAAATCCAACAATTTACATGGGGTGTACTTATTTTTATTACATGACTGTACATCAACAATGTTTATGTGAAGGATACCTATATTGGGTCTTTTGAACACGTTCATAAACAATGAATAAAATACTTTATAAAACAATTCTGGATACTTTATGTTAAGTAAATGTTTTTTTCTGTCACGCATTCCTCGTAATGAAAATAGGATGGATGCAACTACAGATAAGAGTTTAATGAGAGAGAGACAGGCAGACAAAGCCAAAACATGAGACAGTAGCAATATCAAAAAACAGGCAAAGGGTCAGACGTTTGGCAAACAGACATAAACAGGGCAAGGTTATAATCAAGAACAAGAAAAAAGAATATGATCAAGAACCATGAAACTAAATGAGGAATGGGGTATAATTGCTTGGTACAGTGGTAACACTAATACTTCGCAAAGTCATGGTGTTCAAAAGTCTCTTTTATAGCGTGGAGTGAGTGAGTGTGAGATTGGCAACAAGTGTGTGTGATTAGAATCCCGGAGAAGATGAGCATGTGTGTGTGTGAAGTGTAGTCCCTAAGCGCCAAAGTACACTCCCTCCCCCAGCGGTCCTGGCCCTCTGGGCAAAATGTCTTCACATGCTGAACGACACTGAGCGGTATCCTCAGCTGTGCAGGAAGGCAGAGCGACGTCCTCAGCGGAGCAAGAAAGCGGAGTGTCATCCTCCTTCAACTCTTCAGGCTGAACTTGGTTGGCTGTGTCAACAGACTCGGGCGTGAGCATAACTTGGTTGTCCATCAGCAGACTCGGGCGTAAGCAGAACCTGGTTGGTCGTGACGTCGGCTTCAGGCGTGAGCAGAACGTGGTTGGTCGTGACGTCGGCTCGAGGCGTGAGCAGAACCTGGTTGGTTGTGGCGTTGGCTCGAGGCGTGAGCCGAACCTGGTTGGTCGTGACGTCAGCTCGAGGCGTGAGCAGAACCTGGTTGGTTGTGGCGTTGGCTCGAGGCGTGAGCAGAACCGGGTTGGTCATGATGTCGACTTCAGGTGTGAGCCAAACCTGGTTGGTCGTGATGTCGGTTTCAGGCGTGAGCAGAACCTGGTTGGTCGTGACGTCGGCTCGAGGCGTGAGCAGAACCTGGTTGGTTGTGGCGTTGGCTCGAGGCGTGAGCCGAACCTGGTTGGTCGTGACGTCAGCTCGAGGCGTGAGCAGAACCTGGTTGGTTGTGGCGTTGGCTCGAGGCGTGAGCAGAACCGGGTTGGTCATGATGTCGACTTCAGGTGTGAGCCAAACCTGGTTGGTCGTGATGTCAGTTTCAGGCGTGAGCCGAACTTGGTTGGTCGTGACGTCGGCTTCAGGCGTGAGCCGAACCTGGTTAGTCGTTACGTCGGCTTCAGTTGTGAGCCGAACCTGGTTGGTTGTGACATCGGCTTCAGGTGTGAGCCGAACCTGGTTGGTTGTGATGTCGGTTTCAGGCATGAGGAGAACTTTGTTGGTCATGTCAACAGAATCGGGCATGAGCATAACTTGGTTGGTCGTGACGTCGGTTTTGACCTGGGACAGGAACTTGATGTGAGCAGAGCTTGGGTTGGCCGTCTTTTCGACCTGGGACAGGAACTTGGCATGAGCAGAACTTGGGTTGGCCGTCTCTTTGACCTGGGACAGGAACTTGGCGTGAGCAGAGCTCTCTCTTCGATCTCAGACATGAACTTGGCTTGGGAGGCAGTCTCTTCAACCTCGGACAGGAACTGGGCTTGAGAGGTCGTCTCTTTGACCTCACACAGGAACATGGCCTTGGAGGTCACCTCGTTGACCTCAGATAGGAACATGGCTTGGGAGGTCACCTCGTTGACCTCAGACAGGAACGTGGCTTGGGAGGTCACCTCGTTGACCTCAGACAGGAACATGGCTTGGGAGGTCACCTCATTGACCTCTAGCAGGAACTTGACTTTCTGCTGGAGCTCTGGAGATGAGACAGCCTCGTGGGTCTCATGCTGGAGCTCTGGGGATGAGACCGCCTGGTGGGTCTCATGCTGGAGCTCTGGGGATGAGACCGCCTCATGGGTCTCATGCTGGAGCTCTGGGAATGAGACCGCCTCATGGGTCTCATGCTGGAGTGGGTCTCATGTTGGAGCTCTGCAGGTGAGACCACTTTGTGGGTCTCAGGTAGGAGCTCTGGGGATGAGGTCGCCATGTTGACCTCTGGCTGGAGCTCTGCTGCTGAAACCACATAGTGGATCTTAGGCAGGAGCTTTGGGGAGGAGGTCACCCAGCTTGCCTGCTCATAATAGGTGGTGAATGCCATGCCAGGTTTATCTATGAGGCAGGCCTTCCCCAAACACTGCTCCAGTTTGGGGGCATACTCTGGACTCATAAACTCCTTTATTAATAGTCCCACAAAATGAGTTTACAGAGACCCTTGGAATCTGTACGGGCCAGACGCTTGGCCAATGACTCGGGAGAGTATGAACCCTAGCCACTGCCTCTGGTCAGGCATGCGCCAGGCTCAAAAAATGCAATAGGCAGTCAAACAAAAAATACTCACGGTAGCCAAAAAATCCATCATATGGCTCTGGAGATCCATGGCAACCCATTGAGGAAGCTTGACAGAGTTGAGTCTTGGTAGGGTGTTCCTTATTACCTTGGTACGATGTCTCCTCCTTCTTACTGCTTTATCCATGGTGAGGCAAAGTATTCTGTCATGAATTCCTCATAATGAAGGTAGGACAGATGCAAATGCAGATAAGAGTTTAATGAGGGAGAGACAGGCAGACAAATCCAAAACACGAGACCATAGCGAAGTCAAAAAACAGGCAAAGGGTCAGGCGATTGGCAAACAGGCATAAACAGGGCAAGGCTAGAATCAAGAATGAGAAACGAGAATAAGATCAAGAATCATGAAACAAAATTAGGAACAGGGTATAATTGCTTGGTACAGTGGTAACACTAATACTTCACAAAGTCATGGTGTTCAAAAAGTCTCTTTTATAGAGTGGAGTGTGTGAGTGTGAGATTGGCAACAGGTATATGAAAGTTACTATTTTCTCATTGCTAACAACATATTTAGAAAGTATTGAGAGAGGTTTTGTAAAGTGCCCCCCTGTCATCTTACCTTTCTTGGATGTGTATTTTGTGTATCTACTTCGTATAGTAGCATGAAATTTAATGATCTTCTCCAGTGATGGTGGTGCATTTGCATTCAAAAACATTATAAACGACCATTTCAATACCACCACACTTATTCACAAAATCAATATGCCATCCAAATGAATGTGAATGAATGAATTAATTGTATTGCCCCCAAAATAAAGTGGTTATCAAAGTTGGACTTATAATTGTACTATATAATCACCTTCTACAGAGTGTCATGAATGTACTGAATATAAAAGCAAACTAATGGTCAGCAGGATACAGATAAAATATATTACAATAACAATCTTGATCAGTTGACCCAAAATGATAAGTGAGGCTTATTCTGTTTTCTCTCTTTCATGTAAAGACAAAATCACATAAAACCTATCACCTTACAAACTTTTATAAATTCTCTAACACTGCTTTATAAGATTCGATGTTTATGAATAAACATAAAATAAATAAACAGACCATTTTGGTGTTTATTTAAAGGGTTTATCAATAAATGAAGGGTTGCAAAATATCTTACAGTATGTTTGCACTGTTTTTATATTTTATAAGTATTGATCAGTACATCTGTCAGAAATCTAACAAGAGTGCACTTAGCATGGTAACATGACAGTATAGAACAGTTTATTTATTATTTATGACATGGTTATGTCAGGGTTAAGATACCACATTTAAGTGTAACCTTTTTTCCATATATGAGGTCCTGATAAGTATACAGCAAATATATTTACTGAACATTTTACATTACAATGCTGGCAGCACTGTTGCCAGTAAAATACTGCAAACTGACTAGATATTATGCAATGAAATAACAGTAATGTATTATTATTAAAACTTTTCTAAATTATGCTTAATGAATAATAGTTTACTTGCAAATGCTGAAAATAATTTAAAATAATTTACTATAAAAATGTATCTACAAAATAGATCTACTATACAACTTACATTCTGTTCCATTGTACTGAATAATGTGCAGTCAAATATTTAATCAAATACTATTTTTTTAATTATAATTATTTACATAGAGTATATTTACATCCAGTGAGGGGAGTATTTGTATAAGTAATTCACCGAGATTGTTACGGGACGAGACTGGAGGCGGATGCAGGTGCAGGTCACAGTCTTTATTACTTAAACCAGAAACAAACAAACACAGGGAGCGCGGTCTCTACTGACTCTACACACTCTGGTCCCCTAGCTACGACCGCTAGCATGCTACACATTAGCACATACTGGTATACTTCCTTCACTTGGCGAACTAAACCAACTAGAATACTGCGTGATGTGCGCAGTCACCCAGGGGGTTTAAATAACAAACTTAATTAAACCAAAACATGGGCACCTGTGGCAAATCAGAGACATGCTCAATGTTAACTCAGTGTCCAAGCGGGAAGTGAACGAAAACAAAAGAGTCACGTGACCAGTCAGCGGCCGTACCGCAGTGCCCTCTGCTGGCCGTGGCGTAACAGAACCCCCCTCCAAAGGGTGCTCCTCCCGGAGCACCAAGAACCCCCCTCCAACGGGGGTCCCGGGCCCCTGTGCGAACTGTCTTTCGCTGCGACAGAAAGCGAAGCAGCCTCCGTCGGGCAGCAGAGGAGCAGAGCAGCATCCCCACCGGGGTTGAAAGTCAGAGCACCACCCCTGGCGGCGCTGGGACGCAGGACACCGCCCCTGGGATGCTGGGCACCACCCCCGGCAGCTCTGGAACTCTGGGCACCACCCTCGGCGGCACTGGAGGGCTGGGCGGCCTCCTCGGCCGTGCGGGGCAGCGGGACGGCCTCCTCGGCCGTGCGGGGCAGCGGGACGGCCTCCTCGGCCGTGCGGGGCAGCGGGACGGCCTTCTCAGCTGGGCTGGACAGCAGGACAGCTTCCTCGGCCGTGCAGGGCAGCGGGGCGGCCTCCTCCGCTGGGTTGGACAGCAGGACAGCTTCCTCAGCTGTGCAGGGCGGTGGGACAGCCTCCTCAGCCTGTCCCTCTGAGGTCGCCATGTTGACCTCAGGTGAGAGCTCCACAGCTGAGACCTCCCCGTAGGCCTCAGGCTGGAGCTCTGCTGTCCTCATTGCCCCCCCAAAAAAATTTCTGGGCCAGCCTTCACCTCTGGACTGCGCAGCAAGGTGTACCTCCCCTGCAGTGGAAAGCCCCAGATGCTCAGGTTACTTTGTTGCAAGGCATTGCTCCTTGGCGGCAGGGATGGGCGCGAGGAACGACGCGGCGCGCAGCTCGGCTTTGCACTGAGAAATGTCCTCCGCGAGCTGTTTGCTCAACTCCAGGGACGAACGGAGAAGCGCCCAAATACTGGCCTCTTCGGCGGCGCTCATGGCGACCTGCTGCTTCCGCATTTTTGGTGCAGTATTCTGATACGGATCGAGACTGGAGGCGGATGCAGGTGCAGGTCACAGTCTTTATTACTTAAACCAGAAACAAATAAACAAACACAGGGAGCGCGGTCTCTACTGACTCTACACACTCTGGTCCCCTAGCTACGACCGCTAGCATGCTACACATGAGCACATACTGGTATACTTCCTTCACTTGGCGAACTAAACCAACTAGAATACTGCGCGATGTGCGCAGTCACCCGGGGGGGGGGGTTTAAATAACAAACTTAATTAAACCAAAACATGGGCACTTGTGGCAAATCAGAGACATGCTCAAAGTTAACTCAGTGTCCAAGCGGGAAGTGAACGAAAACAAAAGAGTCACGTGACCAGTCAGCGGCCGTACCGCAGTGCCCTCTGCTGGCCATGGCGTAACAGAGATTGATACTTGCAATGGCAACTTGTAAGTACATTTCTTGCCACATTTATTTCTAGAACTTTATGTAACCTTTACATACAGTATATTTTTTAATAGTATGCAAATACTTTTTCCCTATAAGTTGTGTTGGTTAAACACATTATGATTATAAATACACCCCCCTTTTTTTCTTTTCTTTTTTTTCTTTCTTTCTTTCTTTCTTTCTTTTTTTTATTTATTTATTTATTTATTTTTTACACATATTTATGAGTAAAAGCCTAAACACTAAGTGTGTGTAAATTTGAAGTGGACATATGCACTGTACGTGTCCAAATAATTATTTCCCCTGACTTTATATTTTTATTTACATTGACTACTTACAAATACATGTCCTTTGATTTTATATGACAAGACTCAACAACAATGTGTTATCCCAAAATAGCAAATATATTCCTAAGAGATGACATGTCAGTTGTTTCAGACCAATACGAATAGGAAAGAGCAAGGAACTGTAGAATACATATTTGAATACATACTAGAGTCAACCTAAATAGAATAAGATAATTAATAGGTTAGACTCAGTTAAGTAGTCTGGGAACAGGGAATGATGCAAATACACACCATGAAATCCTGAACACAAACTAGCAGCCATCTGTGTCCCTGGATTGTTTCCATTTTTATAGCTTATGATTTTTATAAAGCTATATTAAAATGCTTGAAGATTACTTTTAGGAAACCAGTTGCCTTATTTGTTTTAAGAAATGAGACATCGTCTGTTTACTGAATGGCAAGAGAGCTGCTTAATGTAGTCTGTAGGGTATTTTCTTTTTTAGTGCATAGTGCTCGCTCAATTGCCATCGTCACCACTAGCATGAAGCATTACTGATATAAGCATCAAGAGACAGATTTAACTGAAGCTTTAAAGTTTATGTTTAGAGCTTGGGTGGTCTCATGAGGACGGTGCCATGGATGAAATAATTGAGCTTCCCTGCTAAACTGCACCGAAGTTCCTATCTTTGCTGAGCCTGGAACATCTCTGCATTCTGTAGCCTGCCTGTGGCTTCAGCTGCCCTGGGTTTGATGTTAAGAATAAATGAGCAGGAAATGGATATAATGAGGAGGTTTAAATTTTTGTCTGTTGTGAATGTTTTCCTCACATGAATTAGGCCATAGGCAAAGATGCGTATTAACAACACAAAGGGTGCATTGCTTGATTGAGCAACTAAGGATGGATACAATCTATAATACACTATATGGCCAAAGATATGTGGACACCTGACCAATCACACCCATATGTGATTTTTGAGCATCCCATTCCAATTGTATTCCCCCTTTTGCTATTATTACACACACGCATCTGGGAAGGCTTCCCTCTAGTTTTTGGAGTGTTTTCATTCAGGCACAAGAGAATTAGTGAGGTCAGGCACTGATGTCAGGTGAGGAGGTCTGGCACACAGTCAGTGTTTAAATTCATCCGAAAAGTGTTCAGTGGGATTGAGGTCAGGGCTCTGTGCAGGTCACTTGAGTTCTTCCACATCAACCTTGGAATACAATGTCTTTGTCACTTTGTGCACATGGGGAACAGGCTTGGGCTGCATAGTTCCACCGAAGCATACAAATATATACTAATGGTGTGCATAAAAGTTTGTGGCAACAGTTTGGTGAAGGCTCACATATGGATGTAAGGGTCATATAGTGCATAATAAATAAAAAATAGGCTATTGCTGTTTTTTGCTCAGTAGCACTTCTCTCAAGCTAGTGTGATATAGGCCATAAATATAGTTCAAGCAGCAAAACCTTGTAAGTTGGTAAATTCAGGCTTTGTCACATTGGATATATTTGGCAAATGTTAATTGGAAAAGCCTGTCTGATAAGCATGACTATATGATAAGAGCTATAGCCCAAATGTCAAATGTCTATCCACCTCTCACTTTCTTATCCTATATCATACCTTTACTCACTCATGTACCTACAGTAATAAAACTCTCTTCAGCTTTTACATCACAACACTAAGTCTACAATGTAAATGCCACAAATGCACTAAGTTAGTGGGTCCCAAAGTGAGCTGTGCGAGTAGCATTGATGAAGCAGAGGGAGATAAAAGGGGAGCATAAATGGTGTGAGAAATGAATTGGACTGTAGTGGGGAATGCTAGATTGTTAAAAAAAAGAGAATAAAAGATGTAACGAAATATAGAAAAACTGACTAAAACTTTCCTTCTGCCCAGAGAAGAATTAGTTGCACCTGTCTGAACAGGGGGCACTAACATAACCCTCCCTGGTGGTTGATACAGTATATGAGACCAGCACTGTGTTGTCTGTCACAACTAATACATGGTGACCTCTTAATTCAGGAAGAGAGAATTTCAGTGCTAGATATGGCCTGCATTTCTAGATGATTTATATGCCACTCCAGAGACCATTAGCTGGACAGCTGTCTAAGACCACATCGCAGCCCATGAGAGAGGTGTCTGCCATTATGGTCTTGCAATAAGGAGATGCCCTGAGAGTGTGACCTGAGGCTAGAAACCGGGGACACCTCAAAATTTTAAGTGCACATAGGCATCGCTGTGTGGCACTGATTACTCTCATGGGTTCCGTCCTCGGATTAACCCCCTGACTTTTTAGCTACCACTGAAATGGTCTCATGTGCAATAGGCCCAACAGTATGAAATAAGCTACTGCTGCCATAAGCCCCAACAGTCTCTCATTGAGACTGGAGAGGATGCCCAGACCCAGCTTTATCTTGCTCAATGCTGATAGGATTGACCTTATGTGAGCCCCAAGCTCCTCATGTGGGCAAGAACAACATCTCGATGTTGAATCACCAGTTCCCTGGATCGCTCTAGAATTAACCACTCATCCAGGTAGTTTAGTACATGGATGCCCTGGAGTCACAATAGAGCCAGAGCAGCATCCATGCACTTTGTGAAGGTGCGAGGGGATAAAGCTAGTCGATATGATATTGGTAAGCATTCCCTCCAAACATGAACCTCAGGAACTTCCTGTGACTGGGCAATATTTCAATGTAGAAATATGCATCTTTTAGATCTATCATCACAAACCAGTCCTCAAACTGAATCTCGTCGAGCTCTGAACTGGACCCAGTAACCTTTTTCTATGGTGGACAGAAGCCATAGAGACACATTAGGCAGTACTTTCCATGCTGCCAGTTGGTCTTTTAATGATGTTAACTCTTCCACATTCGGTTGGAGGGAAAGCATAAATTTCTTGCCATCGATGGAGAGCGGTAGTTTGCAAGGTAGCTTTATATGCTTGAGAGCTGGTCTCAGTTTTTTGGTGCAATGGCACCCCCCTCTGGCTCCTTGGAGTCAGTGAGGTTGGGTTGGTTTTCCATAGTTGAAGGAGGAGTCAACACAAGCTCCAAAATCTGGCAGAGAAGACAGAGTAAGAGATAGAGCAGAGCTCACCTCTGGCTCCTCTTCCAGATCCATATGGGCTGCCTAGGACCTCGGCAGCAGCCGGCCCAGATCTGAAACCTAGCTCCCTTCAGCCAAGAAGAGAGTGAGCCGCAAGCAGAGTTGCCTGATTTTAAAGCACTCACAATGTGCGCAGTCAGCCTCCTTAAGGGCCGCTGTGGCATCCTCCAACCCCAGACACTTCACACAGAATGTGTATAACCCCCCAACTCCCGAGTTCAGAAAATTTGCCAGGTGGAACAAACAAACACACAAGCCAATGATAGTGGAATATATTTCTAGTATAGTTATAGGCCTACTGAACTTTTATCAAAATCTGAATTATGTTTTATTTAGCAAAGTATGTATATATTTTACACATTTTTCTTAGTGCATTGTTCAAATAACAAATATAGGAATATATATTAAGAAGTTATTTAAAAAAATTACTAAATATTCAGTATTTAAAAAAAAACATGTTGTTTGGTATGCTTAGGTCTAAATGTTTCTAGAGTTGATCATTGCCACAGCTTGTATACTGTTTAAATTCATATTTTTACTGTGCCAATTCATGTTCCATGCTAGAACTTTTGTTTAGTTAATTTTCTCTCCCCAATAAAATCATCAAATTACATTAATTGTAAACCATTTTATTCTTATTTGAAGAGAGAGATTTTTTTCGATTAGCAAAAGTGGGCTTGACTGAACACCTGCACTAAGCTATGCATGGTAGTATAAAACACTGGTTTTACCATCTGCATGTTTAAAAATGTGCAAATATAATAACATGCAAAAAAAGATACAAGTTTATTTACTAATGGAAGATATAATAGCACATATTAAGCCTCATTTTTCAAGCTTGATATGATTGGATTTATTCATTACAATAATTACTCAAGATCTTTGGTATTTATGAAAATCCCATAATTTTAGGGAAAAAAACATTCATATCCTACTAGTGCTACTGGTTGTGTGTAAATTTACACATGAAAAGACTAATTTAAACGATAATTGATCCACTTTAAACCATATATTTTGCATATCCTTTTAAAAATGGATTAAGCTGTTATTGCTTATTTATTTACATTTACAGCATTTAGTAGACACCCTTATTCATAGTGACTTACAGAAATGCTTTGTAGTCTCTATCAGAATCATGCTAGTTTGTGGTAAGCTACGCCATTTAGCTAAAACCCAGTATTTCAATTACATGCACAAATGTAATGAAAATGTGAAATTTATTTAACATTTACATATGAAAATAAATTAAGAAAAACAAGCCAATGCAAATCCATAAATTGAGACAAATAAGATCTGTCAGTAGTTATAACATACACTTTCTGTCAAAATGTCAGATTGATTTATGACCCCCATGTCACCCTGACTGACAGGTATGTGTGCCATGTAATTTATGACCCCTGGTAACTCTGATGTGTACGTGCGACCTTCCTGTCTCCTGACTGTCTGGGCAGTTTCCAGATGTCCCGGATGTTTACGATGTATTTATGTTAATGGTTTTAAGGGTGATGTTTAAAATGGAGTCAATCACGCCGGTCAGTATCAAACCATACAACTGTGTTACCGTATTTGTGGTATAAGGGAATCTTCATTTCTCAAATTACTTTCATGGCAAGTTTTGTTTATTTTGAACCATAAGCATACTTCAAGAGAAGATATTAGATATTCATGCCTTAGATAATGCCTCTCTGAGGACCATGTTCCCAAGTTAAAGTAGAACTCCTAAACATTAGATCAGCACAATTACTCTTGTATAGAATGTCGGGGTTACGTATGTAACCCTGTTCCCTGAGAAGGGAACGAGACGTTGCATTGAGCATAACAGTATGGGAAGCGCCTTGCGCGCATGACCGGTATCTGAAGCTTGTGTAAAATCATGCCTCTACTTATAGGCCTGCCATGATCAGGTGACGTGGCAATTAAGTGCGTCACATGATATATATATGGCACCTGTGAACCACGCCGCCAGCCTCTATTATCTGAATCGAAGACGCAATTCACAGGCCTGCCCTGGTATGTCAAAGCTATGCAAAATCTCGTTCCCTTCTCAGGGAATAGGGTTACATGCGTAACCCCGACTTTCCCTTTCAAAGGGAACGTCAACATTGCATTTAGCTTAACAGTATGGGAATGGGAATACCCACTCGGTCATACCGAGGGTACGGCCTGTTCAAAAAGACCCAAGCCCAATGGTCACTGCAAGACACTTGAGCCTGGGGTGGGATGAATATCCAGGCTGTAATAACGGATGAATGTGTGTGGCATAGAGCATCCTGCAGCAGCACACACATCCTGCAAGGATACCCCTTTGGACAAAGCCTTCGAGGAGGCGACCACCCTAGTGGAATGAGCCCTTATGCCCAGAGGCGTGGGGAGATCGCACACCTCGTTAGCCATATAGTTTGCTTCCCCTATCCAATTAGAGATGCGATGCTTTGACACAGCATCACCTTTACTGTCGCCGCCAAAGCAGACCAGCAGCTGCTCCGACTTACGCCACTGGCCGGAGCGGTGGACATAAGTACAGAGAGCCCTTACTGGACACAGCAGGTGCAACCTCTCTTGTTCCGGTGTGAGGAATGGAGGAGGGCAGGAAGCCTGCAACACCACAGGGTGGGCAGCCAATGTAGGCACTTTAGGAATATAATCCAGCCTAGCATACAGGAAGGCCTTGGCTAATCCAGGGGCAAAGTCAAGGCAGGAAGGAGCAACAGAGAGAGCTTGTAGATCTCCCACTCGCTTGAGAGATGTCAGGGCCAGGTAGCCAAGAGCTACCTTTAGAGTCAGAAGCTTCTCAGAGGCTTACTCTAAGGGCTCAAATGGGGCCCCTAACAGACCTTCCAAGACAACTTAAAGGTCCCAGGAAGGTATGTGTGGCCTGTAGATGGGCCTCAGCCTTCTGACACCATGCATGAACCTCGAAGCTAGAGGATGTTACCCCACAGAGGTTCCATCAACAGGGGCGTGGCTCGCCAAAACGGCGGCCACGTAAACCCTTATTGTAGATGGAGCCAACCCTGCTGAGAAACGTTCCTGTAAGAACTCCAGGACTGTAGCTATTGCGCAGTTCACTGGTCTAGCTGACGTTCCTCACACCACAAGACAAAAAGCCGCCACTTGAGCGCATACAATTTCCTTGTGAATGGTGCGCTGGCGTTTAACATGGTCTCTACATCCGCAGTTGTGTGACCCTCAGGGGCCAGACCCACAGTTTCCATAGTTCTGGCCGAGGGTGATAAATCCACCCTCCGGCTTGAGACAGTAGATCCCTGCATATGGGAATCTCCCAAGGAGTGCCGTAGAGCAGGGAAATGATCTCCGAGACCATATTTGAGGTGGCCAATAAGGTGATACTAGCAGCAGACGTAGACGGTCTTGGCGAACTCTCTCTAAAACTTATGGGAGCAGAGCTATCAGGGGAAAGCATATAGACGTGACCTCGGCCACATGTGCACCATGGCGTCCAGCCCCACTGGTGCGGGAGGAGTGAGGGCGAACCACAGTGGGCAGTGTGTTGTCTCCTCAGAGGTGAACACATCCACTTCCCCTTGTCCGAACCTCCGCCATATGGACTCCACTACTTGCGGATGGAGCCTCCAAACCCCGGGCCTCAGCCCCTGCCTCGACAGGATGTCTGCCCCTACATTCCAGCTGCCCAGAATGTACATTGCACTCACTGACAAGAACTTTCCCTCTGCCCAGAGGAGGATTAGTTTCGCCTGCCTGAACAGGGGGCATGAACGTAACCCTCCCTCGTGGTTGATATATGAGACCACCGCTGTGTTGTCTGACACAACTAGCACAGGGTGACCTCTCAACTGAGATAGAAAAATTTCAGTGCTAGGAATACAGCCCGCATCTCTAGGCGATTTATATGCCACTCCAGATGAGGGCCGCTCCAAAGACCGTGAGCTGGACAGCCATTTAAGACTGCACCCCAGCCCGTGAGGGATGCGTCTATCATTACTGTCTTGCAGTAAGGAGACGCTCCTAGGGTATGACCCGAGGCTAGAAACTGCGGGCACCTCCAAATACTCAGAGCACGTAGGCACCGCTGCGTGACACTGATTACTCTCACAGGTTTCATCCTCGGATGAAACCCCCGACTTTTCAGCCACCACTGAAACGGTCTCATATGCAATAGGCCCAATGGTATGATGTTGGCTGCTGCTGCCATAAGTCCCAACAGTCTCTCGTACAGACTGGAGGGGATGCCCAGACCTAGCTTTATCTTGCTCAAAGTTGATAGGATTAGTCCTACGTGTGTTGGGGATAGAAACGCCCTCATCGTAGTACAATCCCATGTAACACCTAAAAAAGTTGTCCTCTGCACTGGAGAAAGCATACTTTTCTTGAGGTTCAACCTGAGCCCCAAGCTCCTCATGTGGGTGAGAACAACATCTCGATGTTGAACCACCTGTTCCCTGGATCGTGCTAGAATTAACCAGTCATCCAGGTAGCTTAGTACACGGATGCCCTGGAGTCGCAAGGGAGCCAGAGCAGCATCCATGCACTTTGTGAAGGCGCGAGGGGATAAAGCTAGCCCAAAGGGAAGAACCCGAAATTGGTATGTGTTGTCTTCAAACACAAACCTCAGGAACTTCCTGTGACTGGGCAATATTCCTATGTGGAAATATGCATCTTTCAGATCTATCGTCACAAACTAGTCCTCGGACTGAATCTGTGGCACGATAAGTTTGAGCGTCAGCATCTTGAAACTGTATGTCTGAAGAGTACGGTTCAGATGACGCAGATCTAAAATTGGCCGCATACTCCCATCTTTTTTGCAGACCAGGAAATAATGGCTGTGAAAACCTCCCTCCCTCAGGGAACGGGGTACATGTTCTATGGCCCCTTTGTCCAAGAGGGATCTTACTTCCTGCGCTAACCTCTGGTCTGTGCTGGCTCCTGTGGTGAGCACATCTCTGAACCGGGGGTGTCGAGCTATAAACTGGACCCGGTAACCCTTTTCTACGGTAGACAGAACCCATGGAGACACATTTGTCGGTAGTTTCCACGCTGCTCGATGGTCTTTTGACGTTAACTATTCCACATTCTATTGGAGGGAAAGCACCAGATTTTCGTTGCCCTGTGACAGCTCGCTGACCAGAGAACACTGAAAACTTGGGGACCACCTTGGCTAGGGAAGGCCCTACAGTAGCACTGGGGACTACCTGCCCTAACAACCTCATGTCCCCTGAAGCGTCCCTCCACGGCCTATCAGGACCGCTCTTCTTTGCCTGCTTGGCCTTTATGACCATTCTAAGATCAGGCCTAGTAGCAGACCGCGACTGTAGCTGCCTGATTCCCCTGGCTGTCTGAAGGGGCTGACATACTCGCCTTCTGGGTCTCCCTCACACTAGTGCTGGCCCGGGCTCCACTCGTGGACGCCCGGGTGAGCTCGAGACAACAGGGAAGGAACTGGCTTTTTGAATGCCGCCATATATCGAGCTCACTCAGCAGGTCTGCTTGGTAGGCCTGCAACACTGTCATTATCTGCAGTGACCCACAAGAAAGACTACTACTGCATATGCTTGCCCACCAATGCCATGGTGGCCTTACCGTACATGGTGGTTTGGATGGCAAAGCCAGCCCCCCTAATTACCTGCCATCGGTGGAGAGAGGTAGCTTGCAAGCGCCTCCTCCACCTTCAGCATAGCTAAATAGCCATGCCGTTCATTCCCCACAGTGGCCGAATAATCCAACAACGTGGGGTTATAAATATGGCTTATGCATGGTTTTCCCCCAGAAGCCTGATATTTTGTCATGCACTTCTGGAAGAAAGGGGAGTTTCTGCAGTTTGAGGGATTTACTTTCACTGGGGAGAAAAAGGCTCATTGAGCCTTAGTAATCACTTCAAGCAGCTCTTTACAGTGAGGGAAAAAAGTATTTGATCCCCTGCTGATTTTGTACGTTTGCCCACTGACAAAGAAATGATCATTCTATAATTTTAATGGTAGATTTATTTGAACAGTGAGAGACAGAATAACAACAAGAAAATCCAGAAAAACGCATGTCAAAAATGTTATAAATTGATTTGCATTTTAATGAGGGAAATAAGTATTTGACCCCTCTGCAAAACATGACTTAGTACTTGGTGGCAAAACCCTTGTTGGCAATCACAGAGGTCAGACGTTTCTTGTAGTTGGCCACCAGGTTTGCACACATCTCAGGAGGGATTTTGTCCCACTCCTCTTTGAAGATCTTCTCCAAGTCATTAAGGTTTTGAGGCTGACGTTTGGCAACTCGAACCTTCAGCTCCCTCCACAGATTTCCTATGGGATTAAGGTCTGGAGACTGGCTAGGCCACTCCAGGACCTTAATGTGCTTCTTCTTCAGCCACTCCTTTGTTGCCTTGGCCGTGTGTTTTGGGTCACTGTCATGCTGGAATACCCATCCACAACCCATTTTCAATGCCCTGGCTGAGGGAAGGAGGTTCTCACCCAAGATTTGACGGTACATGGCCCCGTCCATCGTCCCTTTGATGCGGTGAAGTTGTCCTGTCCCCTTAGCAGAAAAACACCCCCAAAGCATAATGTTTCTACCTCCATGTTTGACGGTGGGGATGGCGTTCTTGGGGTCATAGGCAGCATTCCTCCTCCTCCAAAAAGACACCTGGGAGCCAGAAATCTTTCTGATTGAGAGGGGGTCAAATACTTATTTCCCTCATTAAAATGCAAATCAATTTATAACATTTTTGACATGCGTTTTTCTGGATTTTTTTGTTGTTATTCTGTCTCTCACTGTTCAAATAAATCTACCATAAAAATTATAGACTGATCATTTCTTTGTCAGTGGGCAAATGTACAAAATCAGCAGGGGATCAAATACTTTTTTCCCTCACTGTATATGCTACACTCAGTATTTAGCACATCCTTCTGACTCCTCGGAGTCAGAGAGGAATTATTACTATTATTTTTGTGTGGGGGTTTTTTTTTCCACTTTTTTCCCCCTCTCCTTTTTGGCTTTCCATAGCGGAAGGAGGAGTCGCGACGCGAGCTCCAAAATCCAGCGGAGATCTGAACCTGAAAGACAGAGCAAGAGATAGAGCAGTGCTCGTGTCCGGCTCCTCTTCCGGATCCATAAGATATATCCTGAACCTGAGACGGCTAGCTGCCTTGGCAGCGGCCGGCCCAGATCTGCGAGGCTCTAAAACCCAACTCACTTCGGCTCCGAGAATAGCGCGAGTCGCGAGCCGAGCTGCTTAATGTAGGCATTACCATGCGCAGCCTCTCGAGGCTGCCATCGCATGCTACACTCCTAAACACCCACCCAGAAAGTGTGCGCTATTCCCCGTGATGAATCGGGGGCAAGGCGTAACACACTTTCTGAATTCTTTCTCGCTCATTACTTCCCTCTCTTTTCTTTTTTTTTTTCCTAAAAAAAGGGATAGAAAAGTTTAAAGATTTCCTGAAAATATAGAGTAGAAACGAAGCGTTTTTTTTGTCACACAAACAACAGACATGCAGTCTCGCTGAAGATAATAAGGCTGGCAGCGTGGTTCACAGGTGCCATATATATATCATACGACGCGCTTAATTGCCACGTCACCTGATCATGGCAGGCCTATAAGTAGAGGCATGATTTTACACAAGCTTCAGATACCAGCCATGTGCACAGGGTGCTTCCCATACTGTTATACTAAATGCAACAACAGCATCATACAGCATTGAGGGATTGTAGAATTTTATACACTTCAGAGTGGTTTTATTAAGAATGTAACTGAGTAGTATTTCAATAATTTCACAAGCAGTCTAGTCATTTCTTGACAACATGATTACACATAAATCAGTTACATACATTCACATATACATTATGTCCACAATTCTTATACAATTGCCACATTCCGTCACCAGGTCTATGTCCAGGAATTTTTCTGATAGTTGCACAAATTGGATAGGCAGTATTAATACACAAATGCATAATATCTGTCCATTCATTTGACATGCCTCTTACAACAACCATCTTCTCTTGAAGTATGCCTACTGTTCAAAATAACAAAACTTGCCATAAAAGTAATTTGAAAAATAAAGATTCATTTATACCACAAATACAGTAACATAGTTGTATGGTTTGATACTGACCGGCATAAGTGACTTAGTTTTAAACATCACATTTGTGCTGCATTGTGTGGATAAACAGTGGAAAATCAGGGCTCACCATTAAAATCATTAACATAAACACGTTGTAAACATTTGGGACATCTGACGACTGCCCAGACAGTCAGGAGACAGGATGGTCATACATGCATATCAAACAGGGTTACCAGGGGTCATACATTACATGGCACACATACCTGTCAGTCAGGGTGACATGGGGGGTCAAAAATCTGACATTTTGACAGAAAGTGTATGTTATAACTACTCCTGTCAGTTAATTTAAACAACAACAACAAAAAAAATCCACTTTAATACATTAGGCTGGTCTGGTCCGTGCATATATGGCTCAGCTGACAGAAGATTCAGCACACACTGTGCCAAAGGACGTTTAGAGCCCACTATGTTGTTTTTTAGAAGGAAAGCTGGCTTATCAGTCAGTTCTGTTTGCCATGGCATCTTCTTTAATAAATGCTGTGCAACAAAGACAACAGTTGCTTAGAACAATATCAACATAACAGTTTCCCTGTATGATGTGCTTGGTGTATATTATCACTGGGTACAGTACAGATCTTTTCCCCCTTTCAGTTTCATGTCAAACCATTTTTTTCAACCCCGTGAGATTCACTGTTGTAATATTATATCATCAATTTGAGCTCTACTAAAATAAACCTGCACATGTTTTTTTCTCTCTAAGACCACAGTTACAAAACTAATAGGTCCTATTGTTCAGCCTTGCAATGCTATTGGATAGTAGATTTTGTAAATAGACCTGTTCACCTGGCCATGAACTCACACAACCTGCGAACTTACCTTGACACACATCATCTTGTTTTACTGGACTGGATAAATCAACATTCAAGCAAATAAAATGCCTAAAATATTTTTTCTGTGATTAATATAATATGTCTAGATCATGCAGATATTAAGGTACTGTTGAATGCATTGATCATATTAGATTTTGAGCTTATGTCAATGTTGTAATTTTACAACACTGGGTGAATGGATAGCAAAATTTGCCTCTGCACCTTGCACATTACATGGATGCATTGTACTTCTCACCTGTTCCATGTGAAAAAAAAATACTAATAGAAACATACTGTTTTTGATCATTCACAAGTTTTAAATGTCTTCTTTTTTTTACCATTTTGAGTTTCAATCAAAATTTTATTATTAAATGATAAGTTCAAGTTGAATTAAGATATAAATTGTTTATTTGATAATTAGAAAGTATTTGTGTAGCAATATTTGAAACTATCTGTATCTTGTCATTAAAAAAAAATACTTAACTGGTCTTGTTTTCTTTTCTGGGCTTTGCTTGTTTGCCCAAATATCTGCTTGCTGCATGAGGGACAGGTGATAATGTTCTGGAATGTGGGGGGTATAAGTGCTATTAGCATGATAAGAAGATGACACAATAGGCTAGCCAGTCAGTATTGTGTGAATTCTGTGGAATGTGTGAATGCTTTAAAATGTGTAATTATGATTGGGATTAATTTGCATTGAGATTATTTAGCCCATCTGATGATTATGTAGACATCACAGCAACAAAAACAAGTCATTCAAGAACACAAATAATGCCCTCTGACCGGTATCTCTGGCATCGCTAGACATGGTCAATGCCTGGCTTCTGTATAAACAGGACTGCAAAGCACTGAATGTTACTCAAATGGATACTAAACAGAAGACAGTTCCAGGCATAGTTAGCATCCACTCTCTTCCTGATCAGCACAACTCCCATAAAACGAAAGAGGGTGACCATCTTCAAGCAATGGGAGCCCAATTCCACAGACAGAGAGCCCATTGAATGCCATGAAGAGACCATCCACAGATAATGGGAGTGCCATTCAAATAGCATCGTAGCCAAAAAGTCAACTGTACACCCACCAACAGATATATGCAAGGACGTGTATAGACATTTCCCTGTAAAAACAGAGGATGCTTCAGACACTGTGGTAAAGGCTACACCAACACGCTTTGCAGCAAGTGCAATGTCAGAGGACAAGAACTGCCTTTGGGACTATCATAATTGAACATGGCTATGACTTTTTCATTCAGTTCATCAGGTTTTGTAAATACAATCTGAACATATTTTTAGAATAAATAATTTTTAATAAAAATTATAATTTTTAATAAAAATTATTCACCCTCTCTTTCATTTTATGGGAGTTATTTCCTGGTCTGCAAAAAAGACTGGAGTATGTGGCCAATTTTAGATCTGACTCATCTGAACCGTACTCTTTGGACATACAGGTTCAAGATGTTGACACTCAAACTTATCATTCAACAGATTCAATTTGAGGATTGGTTTGTGATGATAGATCTAAAAGACGCATATTTCCACTTAGAAATATTGCCCAGTCATAGGAAGTTCCTGAGGTTCGCATTTGGAGACACCATCTATCAATATCGAGTTCAATATCGAGTGTGAATATGGCTCTCAGAGATAATATTTCTGAAGGACAGCACTCTCTGGGAGATTCCTGTTGGCAGGGATCTATTGTTTCAAGCCAGAGGGTTGAGTTATGACCCTTGGTCGGAACTATGGAAACTGTAGGTCTGGCCCCTGATGGACACCAGCTCATAGATTCTGGTCTCTCAACTGAGGTTGTAGAGATCATGTTGTAAGCTAGAGCACCATCCACGAGAAAATTGTATACGTTCAAGTAACAACTTTTTGTCTTGTGGTGTGAGGAATGTCTGGTAGACCCAGTAAAGTGCGCAATAGCTACAGCCCTGGAGTCCTTACAGGAATGTTTCTCAGCAGAGTCTACATGGCCTCCATTCTGGCCAGCCACACCCCTATTGATGGAGCCTCTGTGGGGCAGCATCCTCTAACATTGTGGTTTATGCATGGTGTGAGGCAGCTGAGGCCCATCTGCAGACCACACATACTTTCCTGGGACCTTTCTGTGGTCTTGGAAGGTCTGTCAGGCACCCCATTTGAGCCCTTAGAGTCAGCCTCAGAGAAGCTTCTGAATCTAAAGGTATCTCTTTTGCTGGTCCCGACATCTCTCAAACGAGTAGGAGATCTGCAAGATCTCTCTGTTGACCCTTCCTGCCTTGACTTTGCCCCTGGATTAGCCAAGGCTAATATCCTAGGCTGGTGTATATTCCTAAAGTGCCTATCTCTGCTGTCCAGCCAGTAGTGTTGCAGTCTTTCTTCCCTCCTCCGTTCCTTACACTCTGCATACATACATCCACCACCCTGGTCAGTGGCATTATTCAGAGCAGTTGCTGGTCTGCTTTGGCAGTGACAGTAGAGGTGATGCTGTGTCTAAGCAGTGCATCTCTAATTGGATAGTGGAAGCAATCTCTATTGCTTTTGAGGTGCGCAGTCTTGCTACGCCTTTGGGCATAAGGGCTCATTCCACTAGGGGGGCTGCCTCCTCAAAGGCTTTATCTAAAGGGGTACCCTTAGAGGATGTGTGTGCTACAGTCGGATGGTCTATGCTACACACATTCATTCGTCATTAAAGTTTGGACATGGATTCCACCCTGGGCTTGAGGGTCTTGCAGTGAACCTCAGGCACAGACCTGTTTGGACAGACCATATTTTCAGTATGACGGAGTGGGTTTACTAGTTCCCACAGCATTAAGCTCATGCAACATTGAGTTCCCTTTGAAAGGGAACATCTGGGTTACACATGTAACCCTGTTCCCTGAGAAGGGAATGATACTTTGTGTAGCTTTGTCCTACTGGGGTATGCTTGTAAATTGTGTCTTTTGGTTCACTGGCACGTTTATAGTCACACGACGTGCGAAATGCCATGTCACCTGACCATAGCAAGCCTATAAATTGACTTCAGATACTGGTCGTGTGCAAAGGTGCTCCCACAGCATTAAGCAATGTCTCATTCCATTCTCAGGGAACAGGGTAACCCAGATGTTTTTAATTTTTGCAACTCAAAAATTTTCATTTTCTGCCCACTTCTCTATCAGCTCTGCTTTTTAAGGCAACATCAGAGCACAGGAGGTTATGCCACTGTTTGGGGTTCTGACTGTGAGATATTGAGCTGCTTTTGGCTCTTGTTGATCCACTCACATGGCAGGGGAAAAAGCAATTCAACTGTGAGGCTACAGTGAATCCATTTCTGTCAGGTCCACCCTCCAATCAGCTCGACCTTCTGCTTTCCGGATTTGCTGGAAAGTTGATTCTCAAGCATGGATCAGTACCAACTGTTTGAGATCCAGCTTCATATCTAGAAGACGTAAGTATAACACTTTATATTTTGTGAGCAGATTCCATGGCTAATGTGGCTAAAGTTACCAATGTCTTTGATTATATTCACAGAGACCAGAAATATGTCTTCATTTTTATTTTTGAAAACACTTACTGTCTGTATAATTCCTAACTGCACCTTTAGTATGCACAATACAGTAAGGTAATTGTCTTATTTAAAACTGTGTACGTTTTGTGCAAATCATTTTACACCAGACTGCTTTGTGACTGAGCTTGTTTCCAAGGCACATGGTGTTGCCATAGTATCCGAAGCAGGAGCTGTTCTATTCCAGAAAGGGGGCGGGGAGTAGCAACTCATTGGCATTTAAAGAGACACACACAAAAACAGTGTGTTTTTGCTTCCACTCAAAAATGGGCATTTACAGCATGGTGTAATAAATCATCCGTGGGGTATTTTTGAAACTTCACAGACACATTCTGGGGACAGTCTTAAAGTAAATTTAAGTAAATAACATTTAATATTTGGTTACATATCCAAGGCTTGCAATAACTGCATCAAGTCAGTGATCCACTGACATCACCAAACTGTTGTATTTTTCTTTTGTGACACTTTTATAGGCTTGTACTGCAGTTTCTTTCAGTTGTTGTTTGTTTTGGTAGGTGTATATACTGTATACATACACATACTCAGCAAAAAAAAAAAAAAATATATATATATATATATATATATATATATATATATATATATATATATATATATATATATATATATATATTTCCAGCAAATTTCTTAACATGTGTAAATATTTGTATTAACATAAAAACATTCAACAACTGAGATATAAACTGAACAGGTTTCACAGATATTTGATGAACAGAATTGGAATAATGAGTCCCTGAACAAAGGGGGGGGGGTCAATTTAAAACGTAACAGTCAGTGGCCACCAGCTACTTTAAGTAATACATTGCATCTCATCCTCATGGACTGCACCACATTTGTCAGTTCTTGCTGTGAGATGTTACCCCACTCTTCCACCAAGGCATTTGCAAGTTCTCAATTGCTCAATTGCTCTGGCCACATCTGCAGTCCTCATACCTCCCTGCAGCAGGCCTGTTGTATGTTTACGCAGGTGAGCAGGCACCCTAGGCATCTTTCTTCTGGTGTTTTTCAAAGTCAGTGGAAAGGTCTCTTTAGTGTCCTAAGTTATTGTAACCTTGACTTTAATTGCCTACCGCCTGTTAACTGTTGTGTCTTAAGCACTGTTCCAAAGGTGCATGTGCAATATTTTTTATGGTTCGTTGACCAAGCATGAATAACATTGTTTAAACCCATTCCAGTAAATATTTGTAAATCATAGCGACATCCTATTCTCCAAAACTTTGAATAGCATCCTCAAATTGCTTTCTGTTTCCCATATGGTGACTGGGACATATTGCTCATTTCTTTCTCTGCCAAGTCAGTGCCCTCCTTAGTGCTTTTGCTTTCAAATAATGCACATTCACTCCAGCTAAATTAGTAGGCATATGTAGAGCCTACTAATTTAGCTGGAGTGGTTATATGCAATACACAATGCACATTTTATTTCTTAACAATTGGGTCTATAGACCCCCCCAATAAAAAAATTCACACTTTAGCAAGTTAGTTGCCAAAAATTAACATAAATTGCACTAATGCAGAGAGTGTCTGCATCTCTTGTAAGGCAAAAATGGGCAACAGCATTGTGCTCACTGCCCAGGAATAGGCCATTTAAGGATGATGGGTTTGACTTGGGCATCTCTTCATTAAAATTGAAACAGTCCCAAGCCCCTCAGTCTAAACTGCTCGCTGGTTCAGGTCTAGTTATGACATATAAACGCAGAAAACTGCTTGACTTACTTTCTAGACAAATCAGCCGCTTGACAGGATATATGGCTCAACTGCTTGTGCTTGTCAACAAAGCTCACCCACACCCAAGCTCTTTGCCTTATGTTGTGGCTAATATCCTGAATCATAAACAGGCTGATTTTGGCCACATGCCTATTGATGCAGTCACACCAGATGAAGCACTGTGCCCAGCTATATGCTGCCCAAATGCTCAGTGCAGACATATTGTATGTGGAATGTACTGATGTGGAGATGGTTGCGTGGACGAGCGCAGATTTGTGAACAGAGGGCGGAGCAGGAGAAGGCGAGTGGTAAGGAGGCTAAAGAGGGAAAGGCACATACCTTGAGAGGGGAGAGAGACCACAATGCCAAGAGTGAGGTGGAGTGTGTGTGAATATATATCCAGATATATTTTGTATGAGAAATTGCAAAAGAACACTAAACCTGAAAAAACGCAATAAAGAGCCTTAGTGTTAAGCCTGCCTCTGTCGTCCTTCTCCTTGCCTGACTTTAAAACCTGTCAAAAACTGTCTATCTAAGCAATATCTAAGCTGCTGCGAGCATTGGAGCAGTCTATCTAATCTGCAGATGTTGCACTGGATGTACAAAGTGTTCCTAACAGAAGCAGTGCAGTTGTGCAATGCAATGCCCCATTGGAGAGAGAAATAATCACCATAGGAGTACCGGGGACATGTGCTCCCCTGGACTAATCAGCCAGCTGGATGCCCTTTCCCATGATTGGACTCACTAATTGTTATACTTTTTACATATATATTTTTATTTATTTCAACAATAGACATTGTTACAAAGCAGTTTTACAGAAAGTTGGATATAGATCTAGATAATCAGCATGCCAGGCAACACTAGGAAGGAAAAACTCCCTGAGGTGATACCTTGAGAAGAAACAGACATAAAATGGATCCCATGCTCTTCTGTGTGACACTAGACAATGGGATTTGGATCATTACAGTAAACATTTTTATAGAGAAAATCCCAACAGTATTACATGTGTTAAAGTGATACAGAATGATCGTATAATAATTTTTTTATGATCACAGCAAAAGTTAGAAGCATAAATCTGCAGTATCTAAATTAGATTATCCACTGCAGCAGGAACTTGTAATAAACTTAAACTTGCTTAGACTGTTTTTGGGAAGTGCAAGTCTTTAGGGTATTCATGTGAAATTATTCTCAGCAGCAGGATGTTAGTTATAAGATAGCTCTGAGCAAGCTGAAGAAAATGGAGGAGTAGTGCAGGAGTAGGGCAACATAATGATCAGATAGGTCAAGAAGTTGAGGAAAGTCACAAGAGGAGAAAGATGCCAGTCTCTCACACCAGCATCACATCACGCAGCAGGAGAAAACATGCAGCTTGACAAACACCGAAAATAGATTACTAGACCACGGTAAGAGCATACAGTGGTGTAAAGTTCAGCTCTGAGCATAACTAAAAGGGAGAGCCAGACAGGAAGAGCCATGTAACTCAGCCATGTAACAAGGGTACCCTAGGACATCAGTGTTCTACCACTCCAGCAGCAACAATCCAGAGTTATGGCATGAGTGTGTGTGTGTGTGTGTGTGTGTGTGTGTGTGTGTGTGTGTGTGTGTGGATGTGACAGCATTTAGACATCGCAATTTACCAAAATGCTATATGCCCATGAACCCAGATCTGCAACCTTACCTAAAATAAGAACCTATCCTCTTCTTTTCTTTGCCTTTCCTCCTCTACCCTTCTTCCCATACAGTAGAGGATTAGGATTCAACACCTAGTTCAGCTTGTGGACCCCAATTGCCCAGGAGTGGAACTTTTTTTTATTAGTAAAGACACATAATTTGGATTCTGATTTTACTTCAGAGCTAAAGTGAAATTTGAAGTCTCTTCATTTAGGTATTTCCATTTTTTCATTTAGGTATTTGTCACTATGGTTATAACCTATAGCCAGTATCAGTCCACAGAGAGACAAGATCATCCAGGAAAATCTAATGAAATGAATGTACTAGGAAACCAGTTATCCCGCAAAACAGAAAGGAGACCAGAAACACAACTTATAATTGAGAAATGACAGTTACAAGTTTAAAGAACATAGACAAAATATATATTCTCTAACAAGACATCATGAGTACAGTGAAAAGTAACAAGGAATGTACAAAAGTAAGTAAGAGCAAGGGAAGTTCTATTATCCCAACATTACCTTCTCAGAAGTGGGATGTTTGGGATGGTAATTGACACACAGTTAGTTAAGCAAAAACTGCAATGAAACATGGGAAATTATAATCTTTGGCAACAGTTCATGGAAAATACTGTTTTGAAGAGAGTTCCTGTCCAAATCCAAGGGTAAATGTCTAAATGCCAATCATGCTACACTTGTGTGACATAGTCACCTGCAAGACATATCAAAATGATATGGCGTGCCTGACAAACAATGTAAGTAAATCATGGACTGTATTCCAGTTAAATTTTGAGAAACAACATTAGTGTATAAGGTGAGGAAAAGAATTTGGTACATCTGATAGGTGGTGACTTAAGGTGGATATAAGAATTAGCATGCCATATACTACAGTTAGACTGATGGTAGGATTGTAATTTGGATTGTAATTTGTTGCTATAAAAACATTACCAGAGGGAATTGTTAACAGGAACTTGAGAATTAACTTTTTCCATAATGATTTTAGTAGGATATAGGTATATAAAAAAAAATGCTAGGTTCTCAGTTTGGATTTAACAGGGCCTTTGTTTTTGAAAGTGAGGTGAGATGTAGAAGGTGATTTATATCAATAAAAAAAAAAAAAAATACTTTTTGAGAAATATGGCTTAACTAACAGGTAGCACAGAGTGGTTATGATCTGACAAGTACATTTTCCCTTTCTCTCACTTCCCAAATACAGTGGATATAAAAGACTCTACACACCCCTGTGAAAATGGCAAGTTCTATTTCATTTCTACTGACCGCAAGAGGCGGTGCTTTCAGCACCTGGATGTCCATCATGTGTATGTACAGGTTGAGTGTTCATATCACCAAAGTCACCTGTGACCTGGGTGACGTGTGCCTTTTGTACTAAAGACACGTTCACCCTGGAAACAACCTCTTGGTAAACCAGAGCTAGTAGTTTTGTAACCCAAAGTAGGGTTGGAGCTACGAACTTTCGTCCTCCAAATTACTGCGGTTAGCCTTTTTGTGATTATTTAACTTCAGATAGTACACTATCCAGCAAGACGTAAGTGACTCTGCTATCAGTGCCATTTAGGAATGGGCACGCTCTAATTCACGCTCCAATTCAGTTTACAGTTTGTGATCAGTTTGGTGTTTCTCGCTTTCACGCTGGTACAACACTAAATACTTGAGGTCGGGTTGGAATCCCCTCCCGTAGTTTTATGATTATACATATCGTGGAGTTATTCCCCACAAATTTGGTCGTGTAATTTTTTGAAAGTGCGCTGTTGGTAAGCAGCTCAACCCGATTGATCATTCCCCAATATTTTCACTGTTTCAGTGTCATAAGGGTCTCATTATCCGTAGGACAGGCTACACAACGCCCCTGATTGGGGTTGACTGTAATGGGTGATTGCTTTCTTCCCCGTGATATAGTTCTTGAATTTTTTAAATATTGGCTACAGTTTGAGCGTGTTCGATCTTAATTGCACCATACTGCATCGCAGTCCATAGTTATCATAGAGGGATCATTTCCAATATTGCTATTGTTTAATTCTCATAATTGAGTCTTTATGGTAGGAGAGGCTACACAACGCACCCTGAAGGGGGTGATCAAAACGGATGATTGTTTTTCGTCCTGTGATTTAGTTTATGGATTTCTTTAATTATTTGCCAAGATATGACAAAGTATATATATTTCTCTCTTTGTGCTCAATTACCACTTGGAAAAGTGGTCACACACGGAAAACTATGTGGATAGTTATTACTGCTGGTACCCATGTTTAAGACATGTATTGATTGCCTGGCCCCTCTGGAACTAGAGGATGGCCATGAGTGATGTCCCTCTTGCCTGAAGGTTGACCACATAAGAGAAGGATTGATGGAGATGGCATGGATGAACTGCAGCTCCATGAGCTTAGCAGCATGGGCAGCCAGGCTGGCCCAGCTAGAGGGCAGGTTGGGCACTCAACCACATCCTACAAGGCCATGTCTCCCAGCTCTCAAAAGCGCTGTAATACCAATTCGCGGGGGGGGGCCTCTGGTAAGGGGAAACGTAGAACGGTAGATCCCCTAGCCCAGAAGGTAAACACCTTGGCTTCTGAATTTGCAGAGATTAAGTCTCTGCTCCTTAATCTGCAACCACCTAGTGCACAGCCTGTTAGTGGTCCCGCTGCAGCTGCACTGCAGTCTCCTTCCAGGGTGCTGCCTCCAATACTGTTACCATGTTTTGAGACCCAGAAGGAGGATGCACTCTCCACTAGGGCCTTGGAGAGCCTAGTTATCGGGGGAGGTTATGACGAGGAGGGGGCAGGGGAGGGCTCCCATTTATCTCATCCCAATTTGCAGGGGACAAGCCACAGAACACTGAAGGGCTCAGAGACCATTCAGACATAAGTCAGGCCTGTGGTAGAAATGGCCTTGGCAAGTCTGGGATTAGATGCATCACCTTCCCCGCTGACCTTTTTCAGGAAGACCTCTCAGACCGCAGCTCTCTATGCCCCACCCTCAGCTACATATATTGAGGAGCTGCAGAGGTGATGGGCAGACCCAGACATCTCTCTCATCTACCGTCAGACTGTAGAGCAGTAGCTAATATGCAGAATGCATCCGACCATGGCATTGACCGCATGTCCAATATAGAGCTGGCTGTTGCCACCCTTGTGCTATCACCTGATGAAGCACTTTGGCCCGATGCACGCTGCCACCGGCCACAGTGCCGGTTGACATATGACTTCATTGTGAGAAGCTATGACACAGCAGCACATATAGGACTTATTGGGAATTCCATGTCACACCTTATGCTGGCCCTGTCCCAGATTGCAGGCTTCGGAGGTTGACCCTTCTGCCCAGAGCCTGAGTGATGCCTTTGTGCAGGCATTTGCCTATATGACCAGGGAGTTGGGGAGGCTAATGTCTTATGGCTGACCCTCCACTTTTGGAACTCTGCAGGAGAGCCATATACTCTCTCCCTGTTATTCCTGGGGAACTATTCAGCCCGGCTGCACAGCAAGCCCTGGAGCGCAGCCTACAGGTTACAAAGGCCCGGCAACAGTTTGCTAGTCTGCGTCATGAACACTCAACTAGACAGAGACCCTCTAGGGCAACAAATACGGCTCGGTACATACCACAGCTGATTATCCAGCCGAGAACATGACGCCCAGAAAGGTTTCATCAGCCAACCTCCACCCAGCCCCCTTGCTTGGCACAGCAAGGCCAGACTTTGGGCCGTCATCCCTCCAGAACTTATAAGTGGTTAAGGGGTAGACAATGACTGTACCACTCCCATGGTCTGGTGCTTCACCAGCCAGCAGCTCAGATGCTGGGAAGTGCTTATGTTAGACCCCTGGGTTATATCAACCCTGTCACGGGGCTACAACATTAAATTCAGACGTCGACCGCCGAGGTTCCAGGGAGTCAAAATGACCTTAGTCAAGGACTCAAACAAGGCTCTGGCCCTATACCAGGACGTCTGCGCTCTCCTGAAGAAGGGTGCCATCGAGCAATTAGACAGCACTTTACAGATCAGTGGATTCGGATTCTATTCCACTTATTGTATTATCGCAAAGAAAGATAGCGGATTTCCCCCCATACTGGATTTAAGACCTCTGAACCTGCCTCAAGGTTTTCAAGTTCCACATGCTACGTACAGTGGATGTGCCGCAAGGCATCAGGCAGAACGATTGGTTTACAACCAACGACCTGAAAAACGCATATTTTCACTTTCCAATCGCATCCCAGCATAGGCAATTCCTCCATTTTGCCTTCGAGGGAAGGGCTTACCAATTTTGTGTGGTCCCATTTGGGATCTCACTGGTGCCAAGGGTCTTCACCATTACAGGCGGGGGGATGCAAATTTTCCCATACTTGGACGACTGGTTGATCTGTTCCCAGTCAAGGGTAGATGCCCTCAGACAATCAGCATTGCTTATCTCCCATCTAAATAAGCTAGGGCTTACAGTGAATTATGGAGAGTTCTCTGATGCCCAGTCAGTGAAGACTGTTTATTGGCATCCAGTTGGACTCAAAGTTGATGATGGCTACCCCCTCTCACCGGCGAGTCAAGAACATCCTCCAGCTGATCAGTCACTTCAGAAGAGGCAGGGCTCTGGATCTCAAAGCATTTGAGACTGCTAGGTATGCTCACAGCAGCCTCATCGGTGGTCCCTTTGGGCCTTCTGGCATTATGGCCTCTGAAGATCTGGATGAATGACCTCGGCTTGCATCCCACTCAACACAGGCACAAGCTGGTCAGAGTCACTGCCAGTTGCCTAAGGTGCCTGTGCCCATGGAGGAGAAGAACCTATTTTACCCAGGGGGTTCCCTTAGGCTGGCACAGCCCCCACCCTGGCAAATGGAAGCTGTACCCTGAAGTAGTGCAAACGATCTGGCACAGATATTGCACAGATGTGGCAGAGGTGGACCTTTTTGCCTCACTGTCCCCTTTTGGTTTTCACTGGGAGAACCAACAAGCCCCTTGGGCCAAGATGCACTGGCCCATGCATGGCCAAATCGACTGCTGTATGCTTTCCCTACACTGCGGTTAATACTGCCCTCCCAAGACAGGATCCTCAGGGGCAATCACAAGGTGCTGCTAGTAGCCCCCAAATGGCCAGGGAGGGTGTGATCCATAATATTACACAAATTACTGTACAGGGAGCCTTGGTGTCTCCTTGTGAGGAGGGATCTCCTCTCACAGCTGTAGGGTCAAATTTGGCACCCAAACCCATTCCGGCTGCAACTTTGGGTCTGGCCTCTGAAGGGCCAGAGCCATTACTAAGGCTGTGTGATCCAGCAGTTGTACAGACCATCCACAACTCCCGTGAACCTTCCACCAATGCGTTGTACGCTAACAGATGGAAGCTCTTTTCTGAGTGGTACCAAGCACAAAATCAGGAACCAACATGCTGTTCCATACCGGTAATCCTCAACTTTCTCCAGTCCCGTGTTGATGGAGGCCTTGCAGCCTGGACCATCAAGGTATACATAGCTGCCATCTCAGCCATGCATAATAGAGTAGGTGGCATGACGATTGGGTCCCACACCCTTGTGACCCGCTTTCTTAAAGGTGCTCAATGACTGAGACCTCCTCAATGAAACCCAGTATCCTCTTGGGACTTGCCTCTCATATTAGAGGCAATGTGTTAGTTCCCATTTGAACCTCTAGAGAGGTCAGAATTGAGGTGGCTGTCTATGAAAACACTTTTCCTCTTAGCCATGGCATCAGCTAGATGAGTAGGTGAGTTGCATGCCTTATCAGTAAGCCGAGAGTGCCTACACTGGAGTTCGGGGAACACGGGTAACTTTATGGCTGAACCCTTCATTTCTCCTGAAGACATTTTCTTCGTCTTATACGGACCAGCCCCTCAGTCTGTCAGTTTTTCAGCTCCCAACTCAGTAGGATGAGCAGGGATCAAGTGTGAGCCTGTTGTGCCCAGTGTGAGCACTAAAGTATTATATCCAAATGAGTGCCTAATTCCAGCTGTCAGATTCACTGTTTGTCTGCCATATGGGGCATAGGTGAGGTCAGGCTTTGTCCAAACAGCATCTGTCAAAATGGATTGTAGATGCTATTGTTTATGCCTATAAGGGCAGGGGTCTCTGGATCCCTCCTCAGGTTTGAAGTCACTCAACCAGGAGTGTGTCTACTTCATGAGCAGCCGTATGAGGGGTCCCTCTTTCAGATATTTGTGCAGCTGCGTCATGGGCATCAAGCTGCACATTTGCAAGATATTATAGGGTGAATGTGATCTCACACAAACCAGTGGCTACAGCCATTTTTTCGCTGGCTTCACAGCTGTTATTAAGGGGCATGTAGAACTTCCTTGTGACCTTGTTGGTATTACTCATCCAGGTGCTGAAAGCACCACCTCTGGCAGTCATTAGAAATTAAATAGAATGATGGTTACTTAAGTAACCGCGGTTGTATGAATTTCGATGACCGCCAGAGCTTGGCAGTCACTCGGAAGATTTGCGAGAAGATTGCCAAGAGGTCGTTTCCGGGGTGAACGTGCCTTTAGTACTGGGGCAAAAGGCACACATCACCCAGGTCACAGGTGACTTTGTTGATATAAACACTCGACCTGCACGTACATGTGATGGACATCCAGGTGCTGAAAGCACTGCCTCTGGCAGTTATCTGAAATTCATAGAACCGCAGTTACATACGTAACTATCGTTTTGTGATGGAAAAGAAATTAAACCAAGATAAATTGTCAGAATTTTTCCACCCTCAATGTGAATTTACAATGTATAACAATTAAGTGAAAAGAAAACAAACTTTTTAGGGAAAAATATGAAAAATAAAAAAGTTACAATAACCTAGTTTCATAAGTGTGCACACCCTCTTATAATTGGAGATGTGGCTATGTTAAGAATGAACACATCACATGCAATCTCATGTTCAAAAGTAATTATCATACAGTTGTCAGTGATGAAATTATTCTGATTAACCCCAAATAAAGACCAGCTGTTTCTGTAGGATCTTCTTGATTTCATCTGACAGCTGAAGCCATGGTCTGCAAAGAGCTGACAAAGCCAGAGTCTCACTGTCAAAATGAATTGATCAGGAGAGGGGTACAAACATAAGATGTACCACTGAACACCCTGAAGGCCATCAGAAGAACAGGATGTCCCTCCAAATTTTCAAAAGGACAAGACAAAAACTTACCAGGGAGGCTGCCAAGAGACCTATGGCAACATTAAAGGAGCTGCAGGAATGTCTGACAAGTACTGATTACTCTCTGAATGTGACAACAATCTCTCATATTGTTCACATGCTGGGGCTATGGGGTAGGATGGCTAGACAGAATTCTTTTCTCACAAAAAAACCTCCAAGCCCAACTAGATCACCTAAAACCATGTGGCAAAACATGTTATGGTCTGATTAGACCATTTCCAAAAGGTATAATAATTCCAAAATTCCAAAACATATGCTTGGCGCAAAAAACCACATCATGAAAAGAACACCATACCCACAAGCTCTCTAAAAAACACATATTTTCTGCATCTGTTCAGATGATGCATTATTATTATTATTATTGTTTTCTGTCATTAGATGGATCAGCATTCAAGGTGTAGTGTTGAATATTTAGGATAATTCAGACAGACTCTTGTAAAATGAGTCTTATCATATTGTATCTGTGACATATATGACAGCTGGCATATGTTTTGGCTGATGAAAGCTGTATGGCTTAACAGAATTTATGGCAAATATCAGCAATGCTATGTTATTGCATGGAAGGAATCAAGATAATTTCTGCCTCATAACCTCCCTAAAGGGCTCTACAAGGTCTATGGTGGATGCAATAGGCGATAAAATGACTCGCCTCACATGGTACAGACACAAAGAGAGGGAAACAGAGAAGAGACAGATGACAAGGAAAGAGTTTGAGAAGAACACTTGTCAGTTAAAAGCTGTTTGAGAGGTTGAGTCTGCCAGTCTAAATGATGTGAATAACCTCATTTTCAGCACAAGAAAAGTGGGCTCTTCTGCTCTATATGAGTGCCAAGGCAAAGGACTCCATCACTGCTAAGTGCAAAGTACACTAATCATAACTAACAAGACTAAAAAGGAAGAAGAATAAAAATAAGTAGATTGGCATGTCCTGTTAGAAATACTTCTGCCACAATTGTGCTACAAAAATGGCAACCATTTAATTACTCCACAATATGATCAGGAATCCCGTTTCAGGTTAAATTAGTGTTAACCACATGTGTTTACTTATAGACTTCCTACTGGTAATTATCAACTAATCAAATATATTGTATGCACCAAAGACATTTGTGGGAGAGCTAAACAATGGTTGTGGTCACAGGGCCATTCATGATTAATTTCAGAAAGGACAGAAACTGGTTGTATTCATGTCCTAAACTCTACAAGGGTTGGAATTATTATGGAATTATTATATCACTATCTATAAAGCTATTTGAGGAGATTTTGAAAATGTCTGTAAATCTGTGATCAGTGGAATAAGTGAATGTTAAAACATACATTAAGGAATAATTCCCAGGACCTTCATGATTCATTTCTTTGATCAAACATTGTTTTGTTGGAAGCATTTGAGTGTTGAAGCACTGATGACTTTAATATTACCCAAACAAACAGGATTTTATTGCATATATCCAGGCTATAGGATATATATATATTTTTTTTTACAAACCAAAGTGTGCAAGTGACAAGGGTTATCCAAATATTATTCTTAAAATTAGACTTAAATTTCATGGTGGGAAGAGCATTCTCAAAGTCACAGCAATGCAATGCATAAAATCATGCAGACACTAGCCAGCCGCTTTGGAAAATGTTCACATCAACCATCAAAATGAGGGAAAATGTGATCTCAGTGATTTTGACCAGGGCATGATTTTTGGTACCAGATGGGCTGGTTTGAGTATTTCTGTAACTGCTAATCTTCATGGATTTTCACGCACAGCAGTCTCTAGAGTTTACTCAGAATGGTTCCATAAAGAATAAGCATCCTGTGAGCAGCAGTTCTGCAGATGGAAATGCCTTGTTGATGAGGGACGTCAATGGAGAATGGCCAGAGTGGTTTGAGCTGACAGAAATGCTACAGGAACTCTGATAACCACTCTGTACAGTTGTGGTCTGCAGAAAGGCATCTGAGAATGCACAAAAAGTCAAACCTTGAAGAACAACAGCAGAAAACACATCAGATTCCACTTCTGTCAGCCAAGAACATAATGCTGAGGTTGCAGTGGGCACAGGCTCACCTGTAACTAATGAATCTCGATTTCTGTTGAGGGACACAGATGGTAAAGTCAGAATTTAGTGCCAACAGCATGAATCCATGGACCTAACTTGTGAACAAATCAGGCTGGTGGAGGTGGTGTAATGGTATGGGGAATGTTATCATGGCACACTTTGGGCCCATTAATATCAATCAATCATTGCTTGAATGTCACAGCCTATTTGAGTATTATTGCTGACCATGGCCATAATTTACCCATCTTCTAATGGCTACTTCCAACATCATAATGCACCATGCGGCAAAGCCAAAATCATCTCAAACTGGTTTCATGAACATGGCTATTAGTTCAATGTTCTTCAGTCCACTAGAACACCACAACACAAGTGCCAAGTGTGTGTATGTACAAGTACAAGATGGTGGTTAAAGGCTCTGGGTTACTGATCAGAAGGTCAGGAGTTCTAGCCCCAGCACTGCCAAGCTACCACTGTTGGGCCGTTGGGCAAGGCCCTTAACCCTCAATTGCTCAGTTGTATAAATGAGATACATGTAAGTCGCTCTGGATAAGGGCATAAATGTAATGTAATTGTAAATGTTAGTGTTAACAAGAAGTGAAATCAGTGACGGACAGAGACACACACACACACACACACTTTAACATGCAGCTCCCAAAACACATCTGGTACCTCTTGTGTAAGTGCATCAGCGAAGACCCAGATTACTGATAATTGCCTCCTATTGCCAAAGTTATCTTTTTAGCTATAAACATAGACCAGACGATTCACAAGGCTAGCAACAGTTCTAAGAGACTGTCAGCAAATCAGTCAATTTGAAGGCTGTTACTGGAGCAGGTGTCTCGGAGACTGTTAACAGATGTGCCAATGGGATATGATATAACACAGGTATCACACTGGAGGGAACAGTGGAACTGATTAACCAGGCCTAGGAGTTGAACATCAACGGGTCTGAACTAAATAAATTGTATTTTTTAAGAGATTAGAAGGAGCCCACAGAAACTGCATTTGCAATCCAGATCTTCAGTGAACAATTTAGTGAATTAATAAAATATTAATAATAACATAATTAGAAATAGAAGAAACATGGATTAATATCATCAAAATGACTAAATTCAATTCATGCCTCAAATCTTTTACCTGCATTTCCTTTCTAGTATTTAATTTTACAGAAGACAAAACTTTTATTATGATCTTTTGTAGTAACACTGAATGTGTAATTCTCACCAGTATCTAAGTTTTATAAATAATATGTATAAGAATTATGTGTCTGGTGTGCTTATAATGACTTATTTTAAATACATTCTATTTAGCTATTAATGCTGCTAGAAACTGAAGGTGACCTAATCAAGGATGTGTAACAGATATCCTAAATAGTCCTGAAAGCTAATTGAATAATCTCAAGATGATCGCATAAATGCATAGTCACATATTTTTAGGTAAACCCTTATATTGTACAGCTAGGACTAAATTCCTTTTCATATAATGTGTATTTGTTCATGAAAATAATTAAGGAGAAAATTTCAGCATTTAATTAGTGTTATTTATCATTCCCTGACACTGAAACGAAGGCTTCTCTTTTCTTTGATTTGAGAGGACTGTTATTATTCTGTCAGCAGCCTGCACAGTGGAAATCTTACTGTAGAAATTATAGACTATTCTACCTAGAGGACAGCATACTAGAGCTGAGCAACATACAATCAACTAAAAAGGGCTATTATGTAATATCCTTAAGTAGTGCAAAATTATTGACACTGACATGCTTAAGTTTTTTGATGCCTCGTCTATAAATAATAACAAAGATAAGCTTCTTTCCAAGTGACTTGGGTGTATGGTCATAATCGTGTTGAAAGATCTATTGATGGCCAATAGTTACCTCTAAGTCTACCATGTTTTGGGTTAAAATATTCTACTTGTGCACAACATCATATTTGGTCAAAAGCAGTAACAAACGTTCACACAGTGCAATTTTAATGTCATCCTGTATGTTGTTGAGTAACATTTATTTTCAGTATACACAATTAAAACCAACCCAACTATCACTGAAAAGAGCTTTGTGTTTTTGTATTAATTTTTGCAAAATAACAATATTAAAATATTTCCAAGTGTGCAGCTAAGACATTTATTTTCAAATAATTTTTATGCTGTATTACTTTTTCACATAGTAAATGAGTAAATTCCTTACTTTTCACTATTTGGAATATAGAGAATGAATTGTACAGACAATTATTCACTCAGAACTAGCAAGAGTGACAGAGAAGCTCATTATTCAATTTGGAGTAATTATGGCATTTTGTATAGAGATGTCTCTCTTTTCATAGATGTAGCATAGAATTGATAAACTACATAATGTTTTAATAATTACAAAGAATTTGAGACTGAATGTGACAAATTTTTTCCTGGTTATTATTATAAATCAATAACTTAACAAATATAGAAATATTAAGCATTATATTTTTGACCCCATTATATGACCTCACGCTAACGTAAATTAGATTAAGTGGAGACATGACCTAACTGTCTGAGATTATGGGTGTTAAACTTATTCTTGTGAGCTAAATATTAACGATAAAGTGCTGCCCTTTTAGTACAGACTATTAAATTTGATACATAAAACAAACCCGTTACATTATTTATATCTCAAGAACACATGCTTAAACTGTACATAAAATTAGAGATGCACTGATACTAAATTTCTCAGCCGATACCAATAACCGATACAGATAGTTCTGGATTTTATACCTTCTTATAAATTAATAATAATTAATTCCACAATTCTGAAAGAAATGTAAATAAAAACTTTATTCTCTCCATTTCAGCAAGTTGTTTCACAGTAACTGGTCTCATAAACAGAAAACATATTACTCAAATTAACATTAACACATTAACTAAATTCGGAAGATTAAACTAAGATTTCTTAACTTATTGGATGTTATTAATTCATATTAACATTGAATGAATTCTAAAAAACAACAACAAAAAAAAACAACCTCCTGTTAGGCTCACATTCACTCAACACAAACAAAAGCATTTCTACTTCATCATTGACATAAAACTGGTAATATATAATATAAACTTTTTATATATTAAAATTAACTGGATATGAAATATACTACTCTACAAATATATTTTTCTGTGCAATATATACTTTTTTGTCAACTCATCTTCATTTAAATCTTTCATCAGTGTACTGGCTCTTTAATTCAACATGAGCAGCTCAAGCAGTGCGGAAAAAAAAAAAAAAAGACTCTGTGCCGAAACTCCCGCTTCACTGCTGCTCACTTCCGGTGTAAAATTTTAGCAGTTCAGAGATTACAGAGCTTACAAACTGCAGTTTTGTCATCATTCCACAAAAGAGGCATCTTCTTTACACATAGCACGAAATCAATGTGTTTTCCCACCCTCTTTTGATTGACAGGATATAATCGGCCCTGATCATTACATGTTTTTAAACTATCGTCCGATAGCCGATAGCATGAAAAATGGCCTTTACATTGGTGCATCTCTATATAAAACTCATTTAACATTTTTTTTCTGCTTTTATCAGAAACATTTACTTTTATCAAACATTTCAGAGTTCACACCTGAAGACACAGCTTGCACCTGATAGGAGTTTGGCTATCAAGAAACAATCAGGGCACCTGGACCTTATATTAGTCGCCTTTTATATTTCACCAGGTCAGTGCAAACTGAGGGTTTCTTTTGTGCATTATCAGCACATTGTGTGTATCCTGACTCATCAGAAATCAAGACTCAATGACCTGGATCAGGAGCACAACCCTGCCCCTGATGAGTGAGGGTGAAATAACAAAACAGTTTAGACTGTAATGCTTCAGTCCAAGTGATCTCTGGCCCAACAACAGAGAGAACAGGAGAAGTAGAGATAAAGGGTTAGTTTAATACTACCTAAAGCCAGCAATGTATTAACACTCTCAGACCATGGCATACAATTCTCAAAGAACTTGTTAAGATGCTTAAATAACATGTGATGTTTGCAGCATCCACTCAACATTTACTAGGCTATCTTAGTAAGACTTTACAAAAAGCTTCTTTAGTAACATAGTAACTAGTATGAAAGGACAAATCAACAAATGTAGTAACTATTTGAAATGAATAATGCATTAAGCTTCATTACTAATGAATGAACATGAGAAGTCACTTCTTTACCTGGTAGTTAACATCAGATAAAGTACATTATACCACAGTGCAGTTGAAGTCTTGAATCTGATTAGTCAGAAGTAGTGAATTATCTTTGTATATCAGTAGACTCAGAAAGTAGTTGAGTGATAGGTTTATATAACTGCACTCGTTCTAATACGTTATTGTTTCTAAAGTAACAGCTCATACAGAGAAACTTGTATGGCAGTTGCTTCACATAATATATAAATATAACATAATAAACATGTAGTTGTTTAACAAAGAAAAAAGTATCATTGTTGATGTGTTGAAGTTTTTTGTTAAAAGATTTTTTCTTAACATTTATGGAAGGAGTCTCAGGTGTCAGCACTTTGTAACAGCCATAGTGCTTTCCAAAGTTTAACAGCTTGGAAAAGTTTTCAGGACAGAGGATTATGCTTTCCAGTTTCTTGTAAATGACAAGCTGTGTTGTTTGAGAGAGATAGAAAAAGAGAAAAGGAGATGCTAGTGGGGGAACGACAGTTTATTGGTGCTATAACTTGTCTAGCAGATGTTCCAGAATATAAAATCTAACTATAAACCATTAAAAAGTGCAGCATGCTGTTCTTTAATAAATTAAACATTATAATAATTAGCAAATCACTGTGGAATAACACACTCTTGATAATACTGTAATTTTTTACTTCATGCATCGTGAGCAGTGTCAGGAAGCAGGTACAGACACAAGAGAGAAATAGTTGGTATATATTGTAACCGTAGTTTTGACAGGTATAGGTCAAAGGTCAAAAAGATACACATTCTAACTCTCTAAATCTAGATCAAAGGTCATGATCATAAAAATATTAATAGTGTTGTGGATAAAAAAGGTCATAAAATAAACATAAGGGAGAAGAAGGAAAAACGGGCACCTTGACACGTAGAAGCGGGATTAGGCGGACATTGACAGATTGGAATTACGAGCAATTTAAGATCAGTAATAGTCAAAAAAGTCAAAAAGAAGTGTACGAGCTAAGGAGTGCTAAAAACACACACACACACACACACACACACACACACACACACACACACACACACACTCGTACAGTCAAGGGCGGGCAAGTAGACACAACATACATACACACACACTCTCTCTTCCTCATACACACACATGAATAACTTTAATAATATCTTATAGTAATAGAGAAACTCTATAAAAAACAGAATAGTAGGATATGCAGGACAGTAGAACTGTAATGATAAGAAGTTGGAAGTACAGTAAACCGCTTTTCAAGTAGTATAAATATATATAAAATAAGAAATATAGTGCAAATATGAAAATAAATTATAAATGAGAAGTACGGGAAAAAAAGGAAAATATAACTTACTCATGATTCAGATGGTGAAGATTCTCGTCTCGCAAGGAAAGCCTTAATTTTTAGAGAACCATGAAGAAAGCCAGTTATAAGGGTGGCTGCCCCCCCCTCGAGATAACGATAAGACCAAGGTCCCTCCCGGTTGTTTAGTCGTCTTGCTTACGTCATTTTTATTACCTAGGGAAATGGGAATCATGGTTTCTGAAGACCTAGGTAAGGGAGAACCCTGGTTTTTGAAGACCTAGGTAAAAGAGAACCCTGGTTTTTGAAAACCTAGGTAAATAGAAACACTGGGTTTTTGTTTCCTGGGTTGTTGGAAATGCCTGAGTTCTGATTTTATGTGTAAAGTAAAACCCCGGGTTTCAATTCTATGGGTAAGTGAAATAGGCCTTTTCTGGAAACCTATGGGTTATCTAGTGTGTAAATACAGTATAAATACTGGAGCTTAAGCTCAGGGTAGGGGGGATCACTTCTGAGAATTCTCATCGGTGTGGATCTCGTGTGGTGGAATGGAACAATAAAGCTGGACCCTTGCTTCTTCTCACTCACGGCTGGTGTATTTTTTCTATCTCCAACTGGTCTCAGAGGTAGATGTGAGTATTGGCTTCTAAGTTGAATTTTAAATGTTTTTGGGTAATAGGCTAAATTCGAGCCAACATTTGGCACCCCAGATGGGACTGGGCTAAGATCTATATGTCTGGAATCTCTCCCGTGGGACTTCGCTCTCTAAGCAACAGACAGGCCGTATAGGAAAAGGCATTGCAGACGCCTGTTATTTCAAAGCTCTGTTTTAGTGGTCTGTTGTTACGATTGAGAAGCCCCGGGGTGGGAAGAAAGACTAAGTGGGTCTCCAAAAGAACCTGGAGTGAGTGAGAAGAGGTAAGAGAAGTATAGATTATAGAATGTACTTTTTTAATTGTAATAAAGAAATGGTATATGTGTTGTGTGAGTGAAAGTCCTGCAATACCGCTGGAGGAGGTAGAAAAAAGGTAGAAAAAAGAGAAATAGAGAAATTCTCCAGGGCTGGGATAGAAAGCAGGTGGAAAAATGAGGCCTCAGACCCCAGATACCGGCTACTAGACTAGACTAGCAGTCTAGTGGCGGCTGCATTGGTGGGGACCCCTAATACCGCTGGAAAAGGATTAGATAAAAGATAGATAGATTAGATTCCAGGGCTGGATAGAGAGGGGAATAAATCCTGGGCCCAGGTCCGGGTCGTGCAATACAGCATGCCTGGTGTATGAATGGAATATGTACTAACAAATGTGTGTGCTTAAAATATATGTGCTTATAATATGTATAATATGAGTGTGGTGTGAGAGCGTGTAAGTTTTGGAGACAGGGAAAAAGTATTTATTAGTGCTCTGAACAAGAGAGCTCCATACATTTGACGCTTGATAAGATTTAGGGAAAAAGAAAAAAGGGAAAAAAAAAGGGAGAATAATAATAATAATTTTTTTTTTTTGAAAAAGTTGTATTTAATTTATGTGACTGTAAGCTTCATACATGCGAGCTGGTGTGAAGGCGTGTTATATTCTGAGACCACAATGGTGTGTATGTAATAACTAAATATGTGTAAGAGAGTGTGTGACACAATGTGTATATGAGTGTGCCGACGTTGTTGATAGAAAGGGGTGTATGTGTGTGTTCCTATCTGTTCTTATCTGCACAAGCAGGCCTGTCTTCTGTGTGGAAAGGAAAAAAGGAAAAGAAGAAAAATGTGTGTGTGCGCACTTCAGATTGAGCTGACTAATATAGAACAGTGTGAGATTTTTGTTTTTAAATTTGTTTTAATGTTTTGAATCTGATATGGACTTTCTGTGAGTCGAGTGTGACTGTGTGTATTATAACTTTATTGGTATCAATAACTGCTGTTTTAAAAACTGGAGGAGCATGCAAGAATTGTAAACAAACAAACAAAAAAAAAAACATTTATTTTTTTTTGTTTTTTTTTATATTTTAGGCATCTGTCAGACTGCCCATTGGGTGAATAAGAACTTCCAGACCAGTAATATATAACAAAATTGTTGAGAAATCAGGGAGTCAGTCCATTGGGACCTTTTCATTTATATTCCATAAATTATGAAGGTGTTGTTCAGTTAAATGACAAATAATAATACAATTTAATTTTTGTTTAATTACCCAAAATTGGGTAATGTTGAATAGGTAAATATTATGTCTAAGAATATTGTAAACATGTAAGAATTGTCTGTTGTGTGAGGCTGTGTGAATTACCTAAAGTTAAACTTAAAGCTTATAAGAGTAATTGAATCATTTAACTTAATTAATTAATCATCATAAGTAAATTGAGTGTATGTACTTTGAGTGTATGTGAGTCCCTAGGGAGGCTGGCTGGGCCAAGTACCGACGGAAGGGAAAAGCGGGCGTAAATCGGTACGAGATAGGCTAAGCAGGCGGGAACAACGGACAAGGTAGGAGGAAAACATTTGGCTGTGAGGCATAACTTAGTGGATTTAGGGGGTGTGTGCGGCCAACTTTAAGAGCTGAGAGGTGTGAGACACAACCAGAGTTATGGCTGAATGTAAGAAAAAGATGAGCCCGATAGAGAGGGTGATAAGCAAACACTGTACAGATGAGAAGGACATTAGACATTATTGTAAAAAATGGAGTGAGAAGACTAGTGGTGAGTGGAAATGGCCCGAGGAAGGTACTTTTGATGAACAGCTATGCCAGATAATGAAAGAGAGATTAGCTGTATGGAATGAGCAGAAAAAAGGCTTGAGAGTGAGGGAGAAATGTGTGAAGACAGAGAAGATAGTGGACTGGTTTGTGGAGGCAGGGAAAGAAGAGAAGGAGAAGGATAGGCGGCAGAGAGAACGAAAAGAGGCGGTGATACGGAAGAAAGAAGAAAGGGAAGCAAGCCTAGGAAAAAAGATAAAAGAAGCCATTCAGGAGGAATTGGCCGAGGCCCCGCCCTCATATAATCCTCAGTACCGCCCTCCAGTGAGACCTGTCGGAAGTGCCCCACCCGCCGGGCTCTACATGATGCAAGACCTGGAAGACAGAGAAGATGAATGGAAGGAAACTGAGGTGGACATAAAGGGGACATTCACCGGATACCAAAGAATGAGTCATCGCATGCGGGAGGATGAAGAACGTATCAAAATGGACGAAGGAGCTGCCGGATACGAGGATAGAACCCCGGTCGAGAGCGAAAGCCCACGGCTGGACCTCCCACAGGTAGGCAACAAGGAGAGGGACAGGGAACTACAGGAGTATATGAAAAACTGGACCCGCACTCCGGGGTGGCCGGAGCACAGGGAGATTCCCCCCAGCACTAGCACCCCGAGGCCAGGGTCACGGCCGATGGTGCACAAGCACAAAGACAAGGAACTGGAGGAAATACAGGAGCAGGAGGGGCATGGGACCAGGGGCAATCAAGAAAGTTGTCGGAGCGAGAGAGGGCACGAGGGTGGAAACGGAGCACGAGGGGCTCCACATACCAAAGGAGGAGGAAAAAGTGAGCCGAGAGACAATGTGGGGCGGATGGTCCGTATAGAGGGGGATGTGGTGCTCTCCCCATATGCTGTCGAGGAGGATAAGGAATTGGAGGGCAGGATTCGACGGCTAGAGGACGGGATATCATACGGCGTGGGTAAAATGGATGAATTGAAAAATCTCGCAGGTCAAGCGTTCCAGATGGCGACTGCTGTGAAAAATAAGTATGCGCACAAGCCGCGTTTGGGAGAGTCAAAATCACAAAGGTCGGGAAGAGCACTGAACCAGTCAGCAGGAAAACATGTGAAAAGCCTGAGTAAGGCCTCAAAAGTCCTAATATATCACCAGCAGAAGAAGAAGCAAGTAAGTTCAGACATGGAACTGGACGACCAAGTGGGGACTGAGAGCGAGGGGGCTGAAACAGACAACGAAGGAAAAGTTGAACAAGACGTCAATGAGGAGGAGGACTTGGACGATTTGAAGCTTAGAGGAGCTAGAACACTACGGAACAGGGAAAGCCTGAGGCCCCCAGTGAGATTCGAACCTGGTGTCACAGCGTGCTTGGCGCATGCCCGCTCCCAGTCGGAGCCCAGCCTTACTCAGATGCCCCTCATGGTTAAAGGAAAAGCCCTACATTATGCACCCTGGAGTTTCATGGACCTAACGGGCCTGATCCAACGATTACCCAACATGTGTGAAGGGGGGCAGAAATGGATTACACAGTTTGAGGAAAAAACATCAGGACAGCACCTGGCGATAGGCGATATCAAAGCCATTCTCTGCCAAACAGTGGGCAAGGGACGGGCTGAAGAAATTTTCGATGGGGCAGAACACAGGGATTTGATAGACGACCCCAAGGCTGATGCCATCCCGTTTGGCCTATACCGGCAAGAAATATGGGATGCTGTGAGGAGTATGTATCCGGCTAAGATGGACCCTGGGAAGCTTGAAAATATAAAACTGAAAGACGAAGAAAACGTGATAACCTTCATACAAAAGTTTCAAGATAAATGGAGGGATGAAACGGGTGCCAAATGGGACGATTCAGTGGCAAGTGTGGGACTGTTCAAACTGCTATTGAAGAAGGCTCTCCCTGGGGAGGTACAGAAGAAGTTAGAGGAAGTGGTGGGGCTCAACGCAATGGAATGGGCTTCATTTCTGGCACATGTGACCCATCACGTGGAGCAACACAGGAAGCTGAAAAAAGAAGCTAAAGATGCCACTGAAACCCTAATGAGCCAACTCTATAAAGCACAGCTCGGCGAACTGACCAGGACTAAACAGGAAGAGAAGGAACGGAGGAGGGAACACATTAAACAAGCGGCAGTGATGGTGCCCCATACACAAGCGTCTGCCCCAGCACAGGCTGACCCTATGCTGTTGGCCAATGGATACCAGGCCCACCCACAACAGCAAGTCCCACACATAACTACTATGCTGCACCCCGACCAGATGGATTACATATATCATATGAGGGCCCCCATGCACCCGGGAATGCCACCTGCCTGGGGGAGGGGACGAGGATACGGACGGGGTCGAGTTTTGCCAAGGCCAAATATGGCAACTGAAGGGTGTTGGGGATGCGGTGATCCTAGCCACTTCAGGAGAAATTGTCCACGTGTCCCACGACCAACTTGGGGAGACCGCGTGGATAGGGCTGAAAGAAGAGGTCAGGTGCTTGGACCGAGAGCACCGGAGAGCTATGGAATGCCACCTCGGTGCCAACCGCTACCCCCAGTACCCCAAGGTGGCCCCATGTATGGCCCCTATGGGGAGCCGGGACCCAGCCAGAGTTGAGGAGGCCGAGAGAAGCCCGGGGGGGAGCTCATGCAGTCCGTCACCACACTGCATCCAGAACAAGAGCCAACTGTTACAGTGACGATCGGAAACACCTTGCAAGCACCTTTTATGATCGACACTGGAGCTACATATTCAAGTATAGGGAAAGAAGGTTCACAGCTCCCCCTCACCTGTAAGGCTATTCAAACTATGGGCTTCTCAGGAAAAATACAGACCTTACGATTCACCGAGCCTCAAGAACTATCTCTGGATGGTGTGACAATACAAGCACCACTGTTATATTCGCCAGGAGCGCCTGTTAACTTACTGGGACGTGATGCCCTGTGTAAGTTGGGAGCTCAGATACAGTGCGAAGCGACTGGGATTTGGGTGACGTTCCCCAAATCAATATCCACACAATTCTTACTGTTGCACGAGCCACCTAGCACCGCCCGTAATGTGAGGATGGTATACTGGCTAGAGATGTCCGATCCAGCTAACTCGGAACTCTGGCACAGAAACGCAGAATGGAAACCATGGTTACAGTACATGCGGCCCGATTGCACCGAAGTGGAGGCCCCTTTATATTGCACTATTAAAAATGATGACGGTGGACGAGACCAGGAATATGCTCAGCTTTGGGAGGACATGGAACAGGGACAAGTAATGGACATTAAAACCATGGAAATAATAAGCGGCCCACAGGGAGTGGCGGCTATTATAAAACTCCCAGATAGAATCGCTAACTGGTATCAGCTGGAAGGGACAGCGCCCCATGTCACACTCATGGTCACCAAAGGCCTGGAACGGGAAGAGGTAGAGCCAATGATAGGGCAGGCAAAAGAAGTACAAGAGTGGAAGCCAACTACCAATCCATCCTTGCACAAGTCGCCTGATGGAAAGTTTGTGCGAATCTCAGTAACAGCAGTTGATACCGCCGTGGCCACTAGTGTCTGCATATGCACGAACACGGACCGGAGTGGTTTACAAATGGCAGTTAAGGCAGCAAAAGATCAGGACAATGAGGAAATACTGAAAACTATTCCAGAAGAGCTATGGACAAAACATCCGACCGACGTAGGGTTGGTTAAATCCGCCGACCTAGCTCAGATTAAGGTAAAAGAGAATGCAAGGTTGCCCTACCAGAAACAGTATCCGTTGTCAGTGCAAGCTAGAGAAGGCATACGGCCCACAATACACGGATTGGTAGAGGCCGGAGTTCTAATCTCCACGCGAAGTCAGTGCAATACCCCCATTTTTCCAGTTAGAAAACCTGACTCAGAGAAGTGGAGGCTAGTACATGATTTGCGTGCTATTAATCAAATTGTGATACCGGAAACACCAGTAGTGCCAGACCCACACACCCTATTGTCGAACATTCCAGAAGGGACCAAATGGTATACTGTCATAGATTTATGCTCAGCATTTTTTAGCGTGCCACTGCACCCAGACTCACAGCATTTGTTTGCTTTCACATACGAAGGGCAGCAGTACACATACACTAGACTTCCGCAGGGATACTGTGAAAGCCCATCCATATTTAATCAGGTACTGGCTCAAGACCTCTCAGCCCTGGAGTGCCGTAGCACCATCTTGCAATATGTCGACGACCTTTTGATTTGTAGTGCGTCTAAAGAGCAATGCCAGCACGACTCTCTAAAGGTTCTAAGAATGTTGGCCGAAAATGGCCACAAAGTAAGTAAAGAAAAGTTGCAATTTTGTAGACAAAAGGTGGAATACCTAGGTCGTGTGTTAGAGGGAGAAAGCCGTACTATAGCACCAAAGCATGTAGAGGCCATACGCAAGGCCCCACAGCCAACCACCGTGCGACAGATGTTGGCATTTCTAGGAATGGCGGGGTTCAGTCGTCCATGGATATGTGAGTTCGCGCTAAGGGTCCAACCATTACGGGATATGATTAAGGCAGCAGACCAATCACAGCCAAATGCCCCCCTCGTCTGGACTCCTGAAGCTCTAGCTGCACTCGCAGATATTAAAATGGCCTTAATGACCGCTCCTGCATTGGCTAACCCAGATTATAGCAAACCTTTTCACCTCTATGTATCCGAAAGAAAGGGGTACGCATCGGCCGTCCTAACTCAGCAGCAACAAGGGATGGGAAAACAGGCCATCTCCTATTACAGCACGGCTCTTGATAACGTGGAAAAAGGGATGCCCCCCTGTTATCGGTCTTTGGCAGCGGCCGCATTTGCATATCAGAAAGCGTCCTCAATCACCATGGGGCACCCAGTTACATTATATACGACCCATGCACTGCATGCGCTCCTAACGAGTCAGACCTTTGTGATAACGAACTCCCGTCGAACAGGATATGACTCCATTCTGTCAGCCCCGGAGCTCACCATAGAACGGTGCACCACGGTGAATCCGGCCGATAAACTGGTAACCCCGATAGATGGTGTACCCCATGAGTGCGTAGCAGTATCAGAGATATTTTTGAAAGCGCGTTCAGATTTGGAGAACTGCCCTATTGATAATGCTAAGCATACGTATTTTGTGGACGGTTCCTGTTATCGTACTAATACGGGCAATAAGGCTGGGTTGGCAGTAGTAGAAGCACGACGAAACCCGGCGACGTTTGAGGTAGTGATGAGTGTTCCGCTCCCCCAACCCTGCTCGGCCCAGCTAGCTGAACTACGGGACGTTGACAGCTGCATGTAATTTGGGCCGTAATGAGAGTTGCAATATATATACGGACTCAGCCTATGCTCATGGAGTCTGCCATGTGTTTGGACCAATCTGGGCTCAAAGGGGATTCCAGCGGGCAGATGGGACCGCCGTGACCCACGGGGAGGCGATTTCAGATTTACTATATGCTATGACATTGCCCACAAAATTAGCTGTAGTGAAATGCAGGGCACATAGGACCGATGACTCCTTTATCACTAAAGGGAACTCACTGGCGGATGAGGCAGCTAAGAAAGCTGCCGTAGGGCCGGGGCAGATGATGGCCCTAACTCAGCCAGGGGAAAGTCCGATGCGGCATCCGCAGGTAGACAATGTGGCCCACTTGGTGGAGCTGCAGAACACCGCAGGTGTGGCTGAAGTATCGGCGTGGATAAAACGGGGGGCGAGAAAAGAGGCGGGTACTGGATTGTGGCGCAGCATAGAAGGATTGTGTATAGCCCCAGCCAGTTACCTCCCGCTCTTGATCAAAGAAGCCCATGGCTTGGATCATGCCCATAGAACCGAAACAATCCGAAAAATCCGTCAGGAATGGTGGTCCCCATTTCTGGCCAGTATGGTGGACTATGCATTGAATAGATGTGAAGTGTGTATCAAGAACAATGTGCGAAAGAACTTCACTGCTCCTTTAGGACATATTCCCCCGCCGACAGGGCCATTCCGGCATATAATGATGGATTATGTAGACATGGGAGCAGACAACCGGAAAGAAGGGAAGCGCTACATTCTAGTAGTAGTAGACCGCTTCAGCAGGTGGGTGGAAGCAACTGCAACTTCCAAGGAAGATGCAAGGACCGCGGCTAAATTTTTATGTCGCGAAGTCATTCCCCGGTTCGGTATTCCAGATTTTCTGAGTTCGGACAACGGTACCCACTTTGTGAATAACGTCATTGACAATGTGGCATCTGCCTTGGGGATAGATCATAAGCTAGGATGTGTGTATCATCCTCAATCCCAGGGCATGGTAGAACGAGTGAATGGTACCCTAGTTAATAAACTGGCAAAAATATGCGAGAGCTCTCGCCTGAACTGGGTACAGGCCTTACCACTGGCCTTGATGAAGATGCGTTCTCAGACCAATCGTATGACGCACTTGACTCCTCATGAAATGCTTACTGGGCGCCCAATGCCTATGGCATTCACCCGAGGTCCATACACAGGGCCGTCTTTGGCACAATTGGAGGACGAAATGCAGGATTATGTGCGAACCCTCACCAAAATCCATAGACATTTGTATTCACAGGTTCGTGAGGCAGTCCATGGAGAGAGCGAGGTACGGGAGGACGTGCGCCTAGTGGCACCGGGGGACCAGGTATACATTCGTGTTTAAGAGAAAGAGCCCCCTTGCGGGACGTCGGGAAGGACCATTCACCGTGGTCGCTGCAACCCCCACGGCTGTGAAAGTAGAGGGGAGGAATTACTGGTATCACTTGAACCACTGCAGCAGCGCCGAACCAGGTAAGGGACTGCTACTGCAAGACACTAACGACGAACAACCATCGACCTCAAGACTAGACAGTACAAGGAAGCCCACTGGGGCAGTGGTGTTCACTGATAGTGACAGTGATTCGGGTGCATCCCTGAGCCCTGCCTACAGCACTCGAGCCCAGAACAAGCGGCGAGCTGTGGAAAAACTCGATAGACTGTCTCAGTCTGATGCCAGTAGCCTCACCGTTCTCACGCCCCAAATAGAAGTGACGGGTGTAGTTATCTGCCCACAGGAAGTTGTAACCCCAGCAACGGAGGATTTTCTGTCTACATTCGCCACTCTCTGTCAGGACCTTGACGACACCGCTTTGCCTCTGAGCCTAATCAACTCAGATACGCTACAGTCTCTAGCAGCACAGTTGAACTTACCCGAGCTTACTCCTGAACGTCAGTCTCCGCATGAATCCTTGCGCACTCCCCTACCCCCGGTTCCGGAGGGGACCGGTGGAACAAGCTCCACAGAATAGTAGCACGTATGTGGGTAAACTGATTTTTACAGCAGGGCTAATAGTACTCTTTTTCTTTTTCTACGACCCAATGTTTAAAAGAAATGCCCTGGATTCCTATCATACATTACGCCCACTAGCGACTGCTACTTCCCGCACAGCCCTCTATCCTCGTATTAGGCGTGTTCGATCCTGGACGGCCCCTGGCTCCACTATAGGTTCCCGTAGCTCGATGTGCGCGTTAGCTCTCCTTAGACTCGCCCATGAAGAGTCCCTGATTGGGAGAAGTCCCTATTTGGCCTCATTCACTTTCTCCCCAGCTCGGTCTGTGGAGATTCGCGTAGGACATCTTAGAATTACTGGTAGGGCACGGACGAGTAGGTGCTCCTTTGAGCTGCCCACGATTGGCCCCCTGTGGCTACCGTTCCTTTGCTCGGCTACGGCATGTTCTTACAATGATAGTACAGGGTCACCCTTCGCATCCCGGGCTCTCCACCCCCTCCTCATTTCCCCGATGTCAACTCCGCTCGCACATAAATTAATGAAATTACAATATTATTCAATCTCTACCGCTAACACTTCGCTCACGGAGGAGCAGAGTAACATGTACATGGCATGGATGGTCCACACTGCTCGATCTGTGACGGATCGCTCGTGTCTCGTATGTCATGATCGTAGCCTCACCCCCCATTTTATGCTGCCTATGGGGAACCTCAAAGAATGTCTCACCAACCCCTATTCTGTTGATTTTTTGTGTCCTACTGTGTGCCTCCTTGGGGCCCTTTCGGCTGATTTTGGCCCATCGTGGATGCACAATGCAAGCTCCTCATGCCTGTTTCACCCTGTAACCACTCAAGTGTCGACTTTTGTCCGCGTCCAACCATCTCTGCCCTCGTTCTTTCCCATCTGCCTCTGCTCCTCTGTTGGCGTATATCCTGTGGGAAATATGTCTGCCCGATGTAATGTCTCCCTGTTCGCTAATGATTTGCAAATTGAAACCCCCTCTGTTTGTGATTCACCCCCATGCACCCCCAACGTGGTAATTCCCCTACCTGATCTTAGTGGTGGTACTGTTCCCCTTGCGGATGTGTTCTGGTTTTGCGGGGGCCAACGTGTACGCCAGACCTTGCCTGCGGAGTGGCAGGGATGCTGCGCCCCGGTTAGGTTGGATGGTAAGACCCGTGTTTTGTTGGTGGCTGACCGACCGTCATCCGGCCGGTCCCGTTCACGCCGCGACATGGCCCAATGGACTCAGTATGTCCGTGACGCTGATGCAGCGAACTATTCTGACTGGGCTGCTGATGAGACCGTCCATCTTGACTTTGGGGGTACCCCCGTTGGCGTTCCTGCTCGCTACAGAGCCATGGAGGCCGTTGGCAGTGGTGTAGCGTCTATTTTGCTCCCGGCCGTGCAGATCAACCGCAACGTGGCATGGATTAATTACATGTGGTACAACGAGCAACGCTTCATTAACTACTCACTGAGTGCTCTCGGACTGGTCCGTGATCAGCTCCATGCCACTTCCCTCATGGCTGCTCAGAACCGTTTTGTCCTGGACCAGATGCGGGCCCCGGAGGAAGGTGTCTGTACAATGATTGGTCCCGAGTGCTGTGCTGCAATCCCTTTGCACACTGGTTCTGAGGGAGCCCTCTCCAAGGTCCTGGGCCAACTACAAGCCCTCCAGACGGAGCAAGCGGCTAACTCCGGCTTTGGGTCTAGTCTCCGCCTCCCGCCGTGGCTCTCCTGGTTTCTTTCTGGAGATTGGACTGCTACCCTGACCCGCTTGGGAGCGTCCCTGTTCGTCCTCCTTCTCCTTATGGCTCTGGTGGCCTGCTGTGTGATCCCCTGCGCACGGCGGATGGTGATGTCCCCAGCCTCCTTTTCTGGCCAGTATGTTGTTAAGGGTGAGGCGTTACCGCCTCAACGGGGGGTGGTGATTGAGACCATGTGACGGGGGTCAATGAGCAGCGACAGCAGCGACAGACAGGGGTCAATGAGCAGTGACAGCAGCAACACCAGCGTCTACGAGAACATGAGACGGGACATGAGCCAGGACTGATGGGAAAGGGGGCGCAAGGACCCGTTTGTACAAGGTAGTGGCAAGGTAATGGGCCTATCCGAGACAAACGGGACCTATTGGTGTTTTCTATATGTTCATTTGTGTTGCAGATCTACTGAACCCTGAGGGGTGAGAAGAAGATGTGATGATCCATACCCTGGGTGTAAGTGCTAGCCTAACCTCTCCCCAAAGGGTGGTTCTCTACAGTACGTAAAGTGCTTGAGCCGAAGACAACTGGAATACAGAGGGATACTGCCGATAGAGACTGTTATGCCGAGTGTTATAAAATGTGTATGTATGTATGACATGTAAAGTGTGACGCAATCAGGCACAGAAAAGTATAATGGTGCTGCTGAGCACATGGTGCTGGCAGGGTGGGAATTTTTCCTCGTAAGAGGTTTTTTCGCCCACCCCTGACTGCGAAAGACTGGGGTTGGTTTTTGAGGGGAAGCAAGAATCTGCAGGTCCCGACAAATACAAAACTGTGGGCTGAGTAATAAATGATTAGGGGAACTCAGTTAATCTTATAATCGATGTAGGCAAACAAACGTATAATCAAGGTAGTTAAATTCGAAATGAGATATATATATACATAGTTAAAAGGAGAAGTAAGTTAAGGGTTAAGAGTTATGGCTAGGTACATCTACACATGTCCGGCGCAAAGTGGATGTATGGGGGTCCTAAGGCCCATTCTCCAGCTGCCAATCTACTATGAGACCCCAGGGCGCACAACACTAGCACGTCTCCCACCAGGTCTACAAAACCTCCTCAGCTCCTGTTCGGATCAGGGTTGCGTAGAAGTGGTTAATGTAAGGGACCCATTGGATTACGGGGACAACGGGCGCAGGGATTATGGCCTTGTTAGAGTAATCCTCCGACAGCTAGCGGGGGACGGCCATGGGGTGCGGCAGAACCAGTTCCTCCACAGATACCCACTTAATTAAGGTAGTGTATGAGGCTTCACAGCCTCAGAGGGGGAAATGTTGTGGATAAAAAAGGTCATAAAATAAACATAAGGGAGAAGAAGGAAAAACGGGCACCTTGACACGTAGAAGCGGGATTAGGCGGACATTGACAGATTGGAATTACGAGCAATTTAAGATCAGTAATAGTCAAAAAAGTCAAAAAGAAGTGTACGAGCTAAGGAGTGCTAAAAACACACACACACACACACACACACACACACACTCGTACAGTCAAGGGCGGGCAAGTAGACACAACATACATACACACACACTCTCTCTTCCTCATACACACACATGAATAACTTTAATAATATCTTATAGTAATAGAGAAACTCTATAAAAAACAGAATAGTAGGATATGCAGGACAGTAGAACTGTAATGATATTAAGAAGTTGGAAGTACAGTAAACCGCTTTTCAAGTAGTATAAATATATATAAAATAAGAAATATAGTGCAAATATGAAAATAAATTATAAATGAGAAGTACGGGAAAAAAAGGAAAATATAACTTACTCATGATTCAGATGGTGAAGATTCTCGTCTCGCAAGGAAAGCCTTAATTTTTAGAGAACCATGAAGAAAGCCAGTTATAAGGGTGGCTGCCCCCCCCCTCGAGATAACGATAAGACCAAGGTCCCTCCCGGTTGTTTAGTCGTCTTGCTTACGTCATTTTTATTACCTAGGGAAATGGGAATCATGGTTTCTGAAGACCTAGGTAAGGGAGAACCCTGGTTTTTGAAGACCTAGGTAAAAGAGAACCCTGGTTTTTGAAAACCTAGGTAAATAGAAACACTGGGTTTTTGTTTCCTGGGTTGTTGGAAATGCCTGAGTTCTGATTTTATGTGTAAAGTAAAACCCCGGGTTTCAATTCTATGGGTAAGTGAAATAGGCCTTTTCTGGAAACCTATGGGTTATCTAGTGTGTAAATACAGTATAAATACTGGAGCTTAAGCTCAGGGTAGGGGGGATCACTTCTGAGAATTCTCATCGGTGTGGATCTCGTGTGGTGGAATGGAACAATAAAGCTGGACCCTTGCTTCTTCTCACTCACGGCTGGTGTATTTTTTCTATCTCCAACTGGTCTCAGAGGTAGATGTGAGTATTGGCTTCTAAGTTGAATTTTAAATGTTTTTGGGTAATAGGCTAAATTCGAGCCAACAATAGTTATGTTAAATCTGGATCACATCCATTCGTGACCATACCTGGTACGACCATGTGTTTTCCACCCCACACACGTTGCACACATGGTCCTTCTAACACTCTGTGGTAGGTCATAAAAATATGTATAGTTATGTTAAATCTGGTTCCCATGCATTCCAGACACATATGTTCTCATAACTGGTACGGCCATGTGTTTTACGCCCCACACACGTTGTACACATGGTCCTTCTAACACTCTGTGGTAGGTCATAAAAATATATATAGTTATGTTAAATCTGGTTCACATCCATTCGTTACCATACATGGTGCGGCCATGTGTTTTCCACCCACACAAGTTGCACACACATGTTCTTTCTTTTCACATAGAATATGAAACTCTCTGAGGTAGGTCATAAAAATATATATAGTTATGTTAAATCTGGTTCACATCCATTCGTGACAGAAACGTTACCATACATGGTACGGCCATGTGTATCCCACATCCAAACAAAAATATCACACACACACACACACACACACACACACACACACACACACACACACACACACAAACACACACGTGCACGTACAGACAAACGCATGCATACGAACCTGCTTATAAAAGTCGAGCATCCCTCTAGGTTTTATAATACTCTGTACTTAGAACAACGTGTGCAATCTTACAACATGGCTGATGTTTGTCCTAACGCGTCGAAAAAAGCTCACCCTTTTTTGGGAAGAATAGAAAAAATGTTAGAACATGAAAAGATTCAATATTGGGTAATGTCAAACGGATGTACAGCCGGGTTTTTTTTCGATGCAGAAAAAGGAACCGTTTTGCTTTTCAAGTTCTCGGTCCCGGGACACATCCACTGGAGCCGTGCTACAGAGAATGTAACTTTTAACAAAGGTGACTGGAAAAAGTTCAGAAAATGGTGCAAGGATTTTGACTACATTGTTAGAATGGATTTCTTTTCCCCGGATGCGTACAGACGTAAATGGAACAGTACGTCTCTTCAATGCAAATACTGTATCAGAGCAACAAATTTCTCCAAGAACCAAGTTTCACTGCACTGTGCTGCTGTATTAACCGGTGACAACGCCCCTGATAACAAAGAGAATGACCGAACCAGCTGGCACGATCTGCAACGCTACTTCCGGCAAATCGATGAATTATTCCAAAAAACTGGAAGAGACAAAGAAATGATGCAAATAAAAGTAAGGCTAGAAGAAGTCTTATTCTGAGATCGTCAATATACTATTCTTGATCAGAAACTCCACCTCCCCAAAGACTCCTCCCCACACGCTATATAAATGAGTCTGATTACATATCGAGTCAAAGTATTCTGAACGTCAACCAGCAATATGTCTTGTGAAATCAACCCCGTTTTCTACACCTCTGATGCAACCCTGTATGCTGATGATGATGATGATGATTATGATGATGTGACCAGTTCGGGTTTTGAAGACGGTGAAAACCTAGGAAAAAGAAATCTGACCTATCTGACAACGAACGATGAAGCCGACGGGTGTATAACCAACACTGTGCTAACCATCATACGTGCTGTTACGGGGGAACTGCTGGACAGAGTTATCCAACAAGATCTGAAGGACAACTGTCACGGCTGCGCGATCGATCACCCGAGTCAACTCCAACACGCGTGTTTGTTCGATCCTGAAGAGTACAATCTACACCTAAACACCTACAGATTGCTGAAAAAACTGTTTAAACCGTGGTTCAAATACACATGGGCAAGAGGTCTGAAACTGTGTGGAATCAAACACACTCCTTCCCTGGAAAAAATTCAAGGCATCGCTGAAGCCACCGTGTGTGAATGGCGAGATGAGCCTCACATCAAAACCGTGCTGAACGAGGTCAAGGAGAAAACCAAAGACGTTTTCAACGAGCAAGTGTGCAAAGACGTCGTAGATTACTGGACCTTTCACTCATCTCTGGAACCTGCTGAACCGTTGCATACATGGGAAACCTCAAAACAAGCCACGTCTCTCGGTATCCGTTCGGAGATTGTAAAATATTCATCCGTAAAGTTTTGCTCGTATCCTTTCTCAAACTGTCTTTTTAAACGAGAAATTCTAACGATATCACCAACTTTAAACTTGAAATTTAGTTTCTTTAATTTAGGTGTGAACAGTCCGTAGAGGGTTTTAAATACTCTGAAGGAATTGGATTCGTTGACCTCGGCAGGTTTCATTTTGATGCTGGAATGGTAATTGTGATTGTACGCTTGAATCAAATCCTGAACTATGTCGATGTATTTTCTCGTGTTAAAAGCGGTAAAATATCTCCACATCCTGGTCTTTAGCGTTCTGTTTGGTTCCGTTTTTGTTTGGATGTGGGATACACATGGCCGTACCATGTATGGTAACGTTTCTGTCACGAATGGATGTGAACCAGATTTAACATAACTATATATATTTTTATGACCTACCTCAGAGAGTTTCATATTCTATGTGAAAAGAAAGAACATGTGTGTGCAACTTGTGTGGGTGGAAAACACATGGCCGCACCATGTATGGTAACGAATGGATGTGAACCAGATTTAACATAACTATATATATTTTTATGAGCTACCACAGAGTGTTAGAAGGACCATGTGTACAACGTGTGTGGGGCGTAAAACACATGGCCGTACCAGTTATGAGAACATATGTGTCTGGAATGCATGGGAACCAGATTTAACATAACTATACATATTTTTATGACCTACCACAGAGTGTTAGAAGGACCATGTGTGCAACGTGTGTGGGGCGGAAAACACATGGCCGTACCAGGTATGGTCACGAATGGATGTGAACCAGATTTAACATAACTATATATATTTTTATGACCTACCACAGAGTGTTAGAAGGACCATGTGTGCAACGTGTGTGGGGTGGAAAACACATGGTCGTACCAGGTATGGTCACGAATGGATGTGATCCAGATTTAACATAACTATTAATATTTTTATGACCTACCACAGAGTGTTAGAAAGAACATGTGTGCAACGTGTGTGGGGCGGAAAACACATGGCCGCACCATGTATGGTAACGAATGGATGTGATCCAGATTTAACATAACTATTAATATTTTTATGATCATGACCTTTGATCTAGATATAGAGAGTTAGAATGTGTATCTTTTTGACCTTTGACCTATACCTGTCAAAACTACGGTTACAATATATACCAACTATTTCTCTCTGACACAAGTGCAGGTCTTCCATGTTTATTGAAACCGTGGCAAACAAAACAGAGATGTAATCCAAAAGGCAGCGTCAATAATCAGGCATTTGAATAAGTAAACCAGAACTATATCAAAACCAGGGAGATAATCAGTAATTCAAAGGCTTGGTATTGACTGGTACATGACACAGCGTATACTTCACAACGATCTTCGCAATGATCTTCGCAATGATCTTCGCAATAATTTTCCCTACAAACATGGCCACTGAGGACTACAACATCCAGACAATCTCACATTCTCACACACCAGATTACTGATTACACCAGTTTCCGCTAGTAAACATTGGTGCCGGCCAATGCATCTGGGAATAATAACGTTTATTGGATATGTGATATAATAACAAAACAATCAAATCAAATGAAAGATAAAAGTTTATTACATTTTTTTCACACTATTCAAAATAACATCTTAGTATCTAATAGGACTTAGCATTCCGATTGCTGATGTCATAATTCCTCTAGGCCGACGATTGTCATTGATTAGGCACTGGAACACTGGTGCCGAAGTTAGTAAATATGGCATCATGCAGTACTCAAAGTGATAAATGCCATCTTCCAATCATCTCCCTCCCTGATGCACACCAAATTGTACGCACATCAAGCGTTGTGAAGATTCTTGCTTCATGGAGCTGTTCTAGTGCTGCCAAGACTAGTGGCAGGGGACTCTATTACAATCACATCGCACTCAGTTAAAAAAATGATTCTCAGTTCTCTCCATCATTCAAATTAAAATTTAAATTTTATGTGTGTGTGACCATACTGAGTTGCCCAGCTCCTCCATGAAGCCCCTCCACACTCATTATGTCTTCTGAGATGCCAAAGAACTGGAAAACATGCTCTAACACAATTTTGGCCATTTCAAAGGCCAATGGCAGTCCAGGAAGAGGAAACTGGCATAGGGTCTTGGAAAACTGGCTCACAATCTCCATAATAACAGTTTTTTCTGAGATGGTAGAAGGTCAGTTATGAAGTCTATGGCAAGGTGCAACCATGGTCTTTGGGGTGTTGGCAGCAGGACGAGCTTGCCTGTGGGCAGTGTACATAGTACTTTGGCTTTAGCACAAACTCTTATGAAACAGCAACAGAATTTGTCAAAGTCCAGGAAACATTGTAGTTACTTAACTGTGGTGGGTACGGGCCAGTTTGTTACAGCTGGGACCATGTCCTGGTCCATAAGCACCCCCTCTGGTCCTATGATGTAACCTACAAAAGGCCATCTTGTGCACATGGAACTCACATTTTTTCCCTTTACAGAACCCTCTTGACATGCTGGATGTGAGTGGTCTCATCAGGGGAGTAAATCAGAACGTCATCGATAGAGGCAAAGACATAACCCCCACCATCTGCTGTAGCATCTCGTTGATAAGACACTAAAATACTGCTGATGCTGAAGATAGCCCATATGGCATTATGCAGTACTCAAAGTGAGCAGGGCTGGTGCTTAAGGCCATTTTACACTCATTTTCCTCATGGATGCATACAAGATTGAAGGCTCTTTGTAGATCGAGTTTCATGAATATTTTGGCTTTACAGCTAGGGTTCTAGGGTGGCTGGACCATTGGCAAGGGATAGCAATACTTTAGCCCATGTTAGTCAATGTATGGTTGTAGCCCACCTCCTTTCTTCTCTACCAAGAAGAATCTGGCGAGGTCAAGGGGCATATATACCCCTGTTTGACAGTTTCCTCAATGAATTACTCCATAGCTTGTGTCTTCTTGACAGATAAATACAGAGAGGGGGTGTAGCGCCAATCAGCAAACCAATACCACCGTCATAGGGCCAATGAGGAGGAAGGCCACTGGCCTTAGCATTGCTAAATAACTCACTGTACTCCTGGTATTCTGGAGGTCTGATCATTTGGGCTGTGGTTTCTGGGCTTTCGATAGAGGTGGAAACCACCTAGACTGAGTGTACAATGTGCAGACCAGCACATGGTTTCACATTCCTTCTTTTAAAACCCGAACATCGCCATGATTGCTGACATAGAGGATAATTAGTTTGGTGCCTTGGGTTACTGACCCTGCCCCGATGGGTCCTCTGTCCAGCGCCTGGATTTTTAATGGATGTTGCAGTGGTAGAAAGGGCAGCTGGAGTTTCTCAGTGAGGGTGTCATCGATGAAATTCCCCACCACCAGAGTCAATCAGTGCTAAAACAGAATAGAGATTTCCTAAGTGTGTGATCTGAACAGGAAGTATAAAATTGTTGTGAGAGAAGAAATTGGCAGGATTCACTGTGGTGGAGTGAGACTTGGAGACTGCTTGCTCAGCATGGGGCTGTGTAATATTGGTGGAGAATCAAGAGGAGCATTGGGCAATTTGTTGTTGGGGGTTGCTGCAGTAAAATTATAGTTTCTCTTTGTGATGCCATAGGTGTCTCACATCAACAAGATTCATCTGTTGCATGGGTTATGTGGCCTGGAGTTTAGAAACAGGAATGGCACTTTCACAGCTTGGCAGTTTTTGATCAGGCAGTCATGTCAGATGGACTTGCCATTCAAAGCGTCAGTGGTTATCTGGTTGTTGCAACATGCCAGTTAGGTGAGCAGGTCCTCATTCAGCCCTTGACCATAGACGACCTTGAGGGCTGGCTCATTTCGGCCACTACCTGCCACCAATGTGCAGAAGAAGAGTGCATACTCTGCAGCACTCTGGGTACATTGTTTGAGAGCTATGAGTTGCTCACCAGTCTCTTTGCCCTTAGGTGAATGGTGTAGCACTTGCTGGAAAAGCCCTAAGAAGCCATCGTAGGAGACTGTATGCTTGGTTACAGTTAGCCATCGCCCATTCTAGCACTTTAATGAACTGGGTGACTTTGGTGCTGTCTAGGACAACCTCTTGATCAGCAAAGTACAGTGAGCACTATAGTATGAAACCCTTGCAGCCTGCTGGGCTGCAGGTATACTTCTCAGGGCAAGCGATGAGCGGGGATGCAGATGGAGAGGCAGCTGGTGGTGGAACTGGTGTTGCTGGAGAGATGGCTCAGTGCTGTGAGGTCAACATGTTGATCTGCTGTTGCTCTCTTATGAAGCAGCCCTGTGTGGCTAGTCCATGGCACCACTCATCATTGCCTGCTACATCCATGGAAATATGAAGTATTCTGTCAGGAAGCAGGTATGGATGCAAGTGTGGGCCTTCAATGTTTATTGAACTAGTCGCAAACAAAACAGAGATGTAATCCAAAAGGAAGAATCAATAATCAGGCATGGGTGAGAGCAATGAACAAACAACATAAACTAAACTAGGCAGGATCAAAAACAAGATAACCAGAACTAGATCAAAACCAGGGAGATAATCAGTAATTCAAAGGCTTGGTATTGACTGGTACAAAATGACACAGCATATACTTTGCAATGATGGAGAGAACTGAAAGTCCTTTTGGCCTGTCACTGTGATGTGGTTGTATGAGTCCAGATGTGTGTAATCAGTAATCTGGTGAGTAGGAACATGAGAGAGTCTGGGTGTTGTAGTAATCAGTGGCCATGTTTGTAGGCCATGTGTTTTTGTGAAGTGCAAAGTGTAGTTGGATGCTGACTCCAGCGTCGACATGACAAGCAGCCAATAAACATAAACCTATTGTTGGAAACAGTAGCCTAAAATTACAGAAAAAACTTAGCAACCAACATATAATAGATTACTTGTAATTAATGAAAAATATTATCAATAAATCAAAGCTATTTAAGTAGGTCAAGTCTTATTACACAAATGTACTAGCTTTCCAAATGGAGCATAGGGTTTGATGACAAAGTAAGTATCCTTGTACATGTTTCATTTAGAAGCAAACATTATATGAATGGGAAACTATAATGTTAACGATTTATTCTTTCATTTTTAATGTCTATACCTATACTAAGAGTACACAGGAAGTTTGGTTTGACATTATTATTAGGGGTCAAGCCCCGAAGAGGCGAAGATACCTATTGTTTTCGTTAGTTTTGTTCTTTGTTTTCTCCTTCTTCTTCTTCTTCTTCTTCTTCTGTGCTGGAAGTCTATGGCAGCCCATAGAACCGCTTATGGGAAAGTTATGAAATTTGGAGTCTCTAACTCAATCCCTCTAGCACCACCAACTGCCCAAAGTTGCACTCACATGTTTATGTTAATAACTTTTGAACTGCAAGCCATAGAAACAAAATTCTCCCCTGTTTCCTTGGCTCAAGATGATTCAATGCACCCTGTGATGTCATTTTCTGTCATGAAAATTTTTTTAATTTTCTGAAAAAGATACTTTTTCAAACTCGTCTTAGGCTGTTTGTCCGATTTGCAGGAAAATTGGTGTGCATTATCTAGAGCCACTTAAGACAAAAAGTTATTCACAGAATTTTGATAAACCATGCCGTTTTTGAATGGCGCTTCAACAAATTCAATGGCGAGTATGCCAAGATGGACGTGAGCATATATCTCAGTAACCCTTTAAGGGATTGTGAAGAAACTTGGTATGTGTCATCAACATTAGGCCCTGAGGTTAGTTGCATAGTTTTGGAACAGCACCACCTAGTGGTCAGAAGATATGAAAATTCACATTTTTGCTTATAACTTCTGAACAGTTTGTCACAAAATTATAAAATTGGGCTCATTATATTCATTGGGGCATTCTGAGTCCAACAGTATAAAAAATTCCTAAGTCAGCCATTTTGAATTCAGTCATAAAATGCTGTATTTTATGAATGACTTTGCATGTCGAAACTCTGTATGTGTCTTTGGTACCATGCGCTGAAGAGCTAAAAAAGTTTTAGGACAGCGCAACCTTGTGATCAAATATTATAGGGCTATTTATAAAAATGCTAATAGCTATTGATTCCTTTTGCCTACTGTCATAAGCATGGTCTTGATACATTCCTTGGTTCATGCCGAAAGCAAATAAACCAAATATGTCATGGTTGAGCAAACTTCCTGTCTGCTATTTTTAAATGTTTTGAAAACCTACTTTTACAAACTCCTCCTAGAGCGTTTGTCCCATTTGCATGAAAATTGGCATGCATCATCTACAGTGCATCCGGAAAGTATTCACAGCACTTCACTTTTTCCACATTTTGTTATGTTCCAGCCTTATTCCAAAATGTATTCAATTAATTATTTTCCTCAAAATTCTACAAACAATACCCCATAATGACAATGTGAAAGAAGTTTGTTTGAAATCTTTGCAAATTTATTAAAAATAGAAAACAAAAAAAAGCACAAAAACTGTAGAGTTTCAGCACGCTGCCCCTACTGGTCATGAGATAGCAAAAATGGCATTTTTGGTTTATAACTTTTGAATGTTTTCCTGCATGATAACCATCATGCGCAGATGCTACCTGAGCGGTTTCAGAACAGCAGTACATACTGGACAAAATGTCTAGGAAGTAGTTACTTTTAGTTAGTTTTAAAATAAATGTTATTTTATGATTGGAAATGTACTTTTTCTAACTGCTCATACACTGTTCATCGCAGTCTAACCAATAACATGTCACACTTTTGCTGCTCATGGTGCTGATAATTGGCTTGACCCCGGTATTGCTGCTATTATTATTATTATTATTATTATTATTATTATTATTATTATTATTATTATTATTGTTATTAATTAGAAACTGATTCTACCCACCCATAGTACACAAACACATACATACAATTGCACATGCACCTTGCACAATTGCAATTGCGCACATCCTGTCTTTTTGTTTGTCCTACTGACTGTCCTACTTATTGTCTTACTATACCACTTGCTTAGTTTACAATTGTTTAAATTATTAAACTATACAACTATTTTCTATTTATGTGTCTGTTTTATATTGTTGCTTTATGTTGTTTGAAAAAATGCAGGGAATACCATTATACTCTCACTGTTTTGAACAGCAGTCAAATAAAGTATGTAAGGGAAACCACCTGCTGGTCCAATGACTGCATCCAACAGCATGGCCGAAGGCTTCTTACATGTTACTGTGTTTCTTTTATGTAATATGTTAACATTTGAATTAACAATTTGTCAACATTTAATATGATCCACTTTTTACTTTATCTCCAAATATGAATGTTTCTAAGATATATTAAAATTCCAATCTCTGTCATTAAATTTATCTTAGCATTTGATTATCCTATTTAACCCTTTACTTATATTGTGCTCATTCATTCGGATTCCATGTTGCTCAGAGTCTGATTCCGGCCATGTACACGGATCTCACGGTTACAAACTCACCAGTCTTGGTCATTAGACAGAGGTAATTGTCCAATCCTATTTAGATGGCTGCCCATGCTTACCCTTTTTCTAAAAAGTACTTTCTTTAGTCCCCATAGATCTGTACACACTTAATTAGAATAACATTATCTCTTGTCAGAGGTCATGATCACTAATATCAGAACAAGTCGACCAATTTTACTTCTCTATAATAGTAGTTTTGTATAATCATTCCATGGTTTCCCATGTACACTTAATTAGAATAATATTACAATTACAATTACAAGAGGTTAAGGCTTACCCTATTTAGATTGGTCAATCAACACTATGTTGTTCTAAATGGAAATTCCTTTTAGCCTTTACAGTTTAAGTACACTTAACTAAAGCCAGGTTGTTAGCCTGGACTCTAAAATCTCAGTTGGCATGCCCCAGTGCTCCACCTAAACCTGGATTTTAGCCTGTACTAACCTGATCACTTATTTGCGGTAACATGGACTTAAAGTAATCTACTAGAGACAATCATTTCAGGGTAGATCAGAAAAAATTCAAATGTAACAATTTATTAACCAGGTAGTTTCAATAATAATTCTTAAGCCAATTCAAAACATAACCGGTAGTGAAAATAATATAAAAACATCACATAAAACACAAACAAGAGAATTAGAGATGTTTACCTGGCATTGAAACTACACACAACAATTTTGCAGGAGATCTGTCTAGAGATTCCTGAATCTTTTGTCAGCTCTCCCTAAATACCCAGATACACTGTAGGTCCACCAAATGGTGTTCTTTATTATTATTGGAAATTGGGCCCATTATTCAGGTCAGTTGGCATTTCTGTTTGAATAGGTCTTTGATGTCTGTGGAAGGATGTACCTTATTTACATACAGGAGGTGATTTATGTGAGGGGCTCCGTGAAAGTATGCTTTCAACTGCATGCAAAATTTCTTACATTTTTTAATGGTGGTTTGAACTGTTGCTGAGGGAATGAGACAATTTTTCCAGATGCACTGAGACCTTTTGAATAATACTAAACATGTATAGTCAACTTCTTATTCACATTGAACATACTATCTAATGCATATAGACTTTTGGTGAGTTTAAGGTGATCTCAACACAGAGAGGGAGAGATGGGGGGGGAGGGAGCACTGTGGAAGAACAATAGTGAGATGTGATCTTCCAGTCTCCACTGAGTGTGATGTTATCTCAGATGAAGTTGGTAATTCTGTGGGAGAGAGTTCAAATGTTAATTTACACAAGAATCCTTTGCGTTCTCAGAGAGCAGTTCTCTCCAGGTTCAGACATCTTGGCACCAGTCTTACAAGTACAATAAAGTCTTCTTCTTCTAGTAGGTAATATTGTAGCTAATCCAATGTCCATTTTGTCACCAAATATTCCTTTGCAATTTTCATTCCTCATTTCATGTGGAAGGAGCTTCCTGTTGATGTAAAGGACCAGTTTCTCATCACCACTGTCACCCTGTGCAAGGACAGCTCCAATCCTAATGCCTTACGCCTGCACCTCGACAAGGAATCACTTCTGGATGTCTGGGGCCTGGTGAGCAAGAAAGGAACATAAACACTCCTTCAAAGCATTAAAGGCTGTTTCACATTCATTTGACCACTGGACCATGTTGCTTGTAGGCTTTTTTATGTTAACTCAGCTAGGAGAGCAGCAACTGTGGCACATTGTTGTAAAAATCATCTGTATCAGCCTACCATACCCAGAAAAGTCTTCACCTGAGTTATGGTCTTAGGCATGAGACTTTCTCTGAGGTTGCACTTCCTTCCTTTTTCCAAGCTGGTAGCCTTATTAGACACCTTATTTCCTCCTCGGCTTATTCACATTTATGGACATTCAGCATCAAATCAGCTGCTTGGATTTTCCCCAGCACTTGTTGAATATGCTTATGTTGTAAATGTGTATTCTTTCAAGGTATGACTGAAGATTAACCACATCATCCATATTTGCAGCACAACAGTCCACACAGTCCTGGAGCACACGATCCATTAGTGGTTGAAAGGTAGCTAGGGCCCCATGAAGCCCGAATGACATGACCAGGAACTGGAACAGGCCCAAGGGTGTGAGGAATATGGTGTAGGTTTTGGACTTCTCCTCTAAAGGGCACCTTCCAATACCCTTTACCCAGATCAAGAGTGGTGAAAAATTGGCATGCCCAATCTTCTCCAGGAGGTCACCTATGCAAGTCATTGGGTAAGCATCAAACTGAGAAACTGGATCTAACAGTAATCAAAGCACACCCATAAAGAGCCATCTGTCTTAGGAACAATCACAATCAGGCCACTCCGTTCACTGGCCGATGGTTCAATGACTCCCAATGCCGTCGTAACTTGCACCTCTTATTTAAGAGCACCCACGAACCTCTCAGGCACTTGGTATGGTGGTTGTCGAACTTGCTGGTGGCTCAGATTCAGGTGAATGGTGTGTTTTAGGTAGTTGTTACACCTAGTCTCTAATTAAAAAGGTCTGGGCACTCATCCAGAACTTGCTTTAGGTCTGCTCGACTTTCTTCACTCAGATGTGACAGTTTCCCCTTGGCTAGTCCAGACCATGCCTCCTTGATCTCCAGTTCATCTTCTTCCTCCAGGGATCAAGCAAAAAGGACAGGTGTGAGTTTCTTTTTCCAGCTGTTCCTTACAGGCCCTGAGAAGATTAATATGATAGACCTGTCTCTCTTTGCCTTTGTTGGAGTAACATATCTGGTAGGTTGTTGGTCTCATCTTGCACTCCACATTGTAGGGGCCACTTGGCAAGCAACTTATCAGTTGAAGAAGGTAAAATGACCTTATAACCTGGTTGGAATTTCCTACTCCTTGCCTGTTGATCCTACCACCATTTTTGCCCCTGCTGTGCCTGTCGCAGATTCTCCTCAGCCAACTGGTGATATTTCTCCAGGCTTTCCCGTATCTGTAAAACAAACTCAATACCTACAATACTCTTGGCAGGCATTGTCTCTGACACTTCTCCCTCCCAAGGACACTTCACCAAGTCCAATGGACCCCTGACTGCTCATGCATACAGTAACTCAAACAAAGAAAACCCCATGGATGCTTGGGGAACGTCCCTAGGAGCAACAAGTAAGAATGGTAACCATTTGTCCCAGACTTCTGGATAATTGGCATGCGGGTTTGTTTGAACCTCATTTGTAAGTCACTTTGGGGGGAAAAAAGCGTCTTCTAAATGAATAAATGTAAAGGAGCAATTCCAACCATCCAACCAACCCTTCGGTTTGTGGATGGTAGGACATTTTTCTGAGAGCCTTGATACCCATCTGACAGTAGACTGTTCTCATCCATCTGAATGTGAAGTTCCTCACCTGGTTTGGAATACCCAGTCTGAAAAACAGCTAGAGCAGGGCACTTTCTTTGTAGTGGTTATGTAGCATAGTGGCTCAGGAAATCTAGTGGCGTAGTTGCATATTAAAAGGATGTAATGATACCCTGCACTGCTTTTCTCCAGTGGACCAATTATGTCCCTTGTGATTCTCTGGAATGGAATATTTATCACAGGTAGTGGATGAAGAGGTACATGTTCAGACTGATGAAGAGAGGAAACACCTCCTTTGGTGATTGTGTGATGGCAGGGCAGGACAAAGAGACATTCAAATCTTCACTTGTATCAGAGGACTGTGTCCCCAGACTGCTTCTATTCTCAGGCACCCCATCAAATCCAGCAAGGTGGGAACAACTCATTCAAGGATAACATCACATGGCAGATTTAGTAACACAATGGCACTTAGCAAGTACTTCTGTCCTTGAAACTCTAGAGTCAGCTCGGACTGAGGGTATTGACATTTGGGTGTCCATAGTCAATAGTGTTCAATGGAACATGGCATTCTTTAATCAATAAGTGTAACAGCACTGCTAGAGTCTAAAATGGCCATCACGGTATTCCCATTAACCCTCGCAGTTTGTTGTAGAGGCCCAGTCCATTTGATAGGAGGTAGCTTTGTAGCTTTGCAGCTTCCTCCCTTGAGACATAGCAATACTCTGTCATTGCTGACTTCTTAAGGGGACACACTGATGCCCTCTTATGCTTATGTTGTTGGCAGTAATAACATAAGTCTTTTCCTCTTACTTTCAATCTTGCCTATCTCCAAACCACTGCTCCATTTGCTTCCCCTTGGGTAGGACATTGCTGCTGCTCTGGTTGGGACACCTTTATGTGCATTGAGGTACTGTAGTGCAAGTTTGGATGCAGATATACCATCCTCAGGCTCATGTGCCCTTACCCAGGTCCTGACATACACGAGTAGAACATGCAATAATTGCTTTAGGATAATAAGTTCCCCAATCTGTTCATTAGTTCATTCTTCTGGCCATATACAACACCGGTATAGCCAGGAGTTGGTCACTCTCCAGCAATTATTATTGATGACCAGAAGCATTGTAGAAATCTGGCTTGGCTTACTCAAAAGGCATAGATCCGAGCTGCCTCCTGTAATAGTGCGAGACTCATCTGAAACTTTCTCACCCATTCATTCTGGAACTCAAGCAACTTGCCTCTAGTATTGTCCTGTTCTCTCTGCTTGAAAAGACCAACACAGCTCTTTGAGATCATTATGAAGCGTTGGGTCTGGCTTTTCCTGAGCCACCAGGCAGTCTTTGAAAAGAGACAGTCTCTCAGTCCTCCTAAAAAAAGTCACAGATGCAAAGAGTCCTTCAGACACCTCCCAGAGATTAATCCAAAAGATTGTGAGAATAACAAAAAAAAAAACTTTGTTAAAATAAAGATAAATATTTATAAGAAATCACTTTCTTTGTCTATTGGTGGCTGTGACTCACAATACAGAGGTTCTCACAATGTCACAACCAATGCTCAAGTGACCCTCCATTCAGTTATCAGTCAGAGTAATATAGTGCCTCCCCTACCCGGAAGAGTCCATATAAACAGGCTTTTGGAGTAAGGGAATACATGTGCACCTATGTAGCCATCTAATGCTACCCCACAAACTCAACTAACGTGTTTGAGTGATGGAGTGGTGAGATTCTTTGTCATGGCTGCAAAGGTGCAGCCCATATTATAATAAAGAAATCCAGTGCAATCAGTGTGCATCCATTCATACTGGTAATTTTACTTATAGGTTGGTGTCTAAAAGGAGGTATTTCATAGTGTCTAAACTATTGCTGGGCTAAGAAAGGCTTTTGTGTGCTTGACAATTAGTAAACGGTCTTGACATTTATTAAAACGTCAATTCAATTGACTACCTTAATTTACTGGTTTTCAAATTGAAATGCACTATTTTTTCTGCTAAATAAAAGTTTTATACAGGACAAATTGTAACATGGCTTAATACAACTGGGCCTCTTAAGTAGTCATTTAATATTTGGAATATAATACTTTGAATTTGCCCTAAACTTATGTTCCTACTATTTTTCACAGCGCACTATTGCATGAGGAATCACATCCTTCTGACCATATGGAAGCTTAAAATGGAAAAATATGGAAATTTATGTGACCATTATGCTAGGACAACATTAAAGGAGACTGCTGTTGCTGGAGGCTATGGAAGATTGCTCCTTGACCTCTCCAATAGAGATGTCAGCCTGTCAGTTGTATTTAGTTGCCCATTTCACCTTATGTGCCCACAGTCCAGTCACGCATTACTCCGACATTTCCTATTATACCTCCTTGAGTCCACATAGCTAACACCCTAACACAGGTCAAAAAAAGCATACATAAATTTTTAGAGGCATGTAACAGCATGCATGTCGATTCTTGGTGTAGTGTGTCTGCACTATATCTTCAGGCAGTATAGGCAAATTATATATATATATATATATATATATATATATATATATATATATATATATATATATATATATATATATATATACACACACACACACAAATACAGTGGAGGAAGAGGTATTGAACACGTCAACATTTTTTTTCAGTAAATATATCTCCAATGAGGCTATTCACATGAAATTTTCACCAGAATTTGGTATTAACTCAAGATATCCACACATATAAAGAAATCCTAACATTAAAGTCCATAAATTAAGTTATGTATAATAAAGAGGAATGACACAAGAAAAAAGTATTGAACATGCTAACCGAAATTTATTTAATACTTAGTGGAGAAGCCTTTGTTTGTAATGACAGCTTCAAAACACTTCCTGAATGAAGAAATTAATTGGCTACAGTAGTCAGGTATGAGTTTGGCCCATTCTTCTAAACATATTGTCTTTAAATCTTGTTCAATTGGATTCAAGTCAGGTGATTGACTGGGCCATTCTAACACCTTGATTTTTTTCTCTGAAACCAACTGAGAGTTTCCTTTACTGTATGCTTTGGATCGTTGACCTGCTGGAAGGTCCACCCATGTCTCATCTTCATCATCCTGGTGGATGGCAGCAGATTCTTCTGAAGAATCTTCTGGTAAAGGGATCCATTCATCGTTCCTTCAATTATATGAAGTCTGCCAGTACCATGTGATGAAAAACAGCCCCACACCGTGATGCTTCCACCTACAAACTTCACTGTTGTTACAGTGTTTTTAGGGTGATGTGCAATTTCTTCTGGAAACATTGTGTGTAGTATGACAGCCAAAAAGTTCAATTTTGCTCTCATCTGACCAGACTACACTCTCCCAGTATTTCATAGGCTTGTCCAAATGAGTTGTAGCAAATTTTAAAAGAGCTTCGCCATGCCTTTTCTTTAGTAATGGAGTCTTGCGGGGTGAGCGTAAATAGAGGCCATGGCGATGGACTGCATTGCTTATTGTTTTCTCTGTGATGATGGTACCTGCTGCCTGCAAGAGTTTCTGGAGCTCATTCCGAGTGGTCCTTGGCTCTTGGGCTACTCTTCAGACTATTCTTCTGACTCCCAGGTCAGAAATCTTACGAGGAGCTCCTGTGTGTGGCCGGTTGATGACGGAGTGATGTTGCTTCCACTTGCAGATAACAGCCCCATTGGTGCTTACTGGAAGATTCAGAAGTTTTGAAATACGCCTGTATTCCATCAATGTTTCACAAGTATAAGGTTGCAAAGGTCTTGGGAGAGATCTTTGCTTTTACCCATCATGAGATGTTTCTTCTGTGACACCTTGGTAATGAAATTTATAGACCATCAATATACTAACCCAGCTGATATTAATTTGCACAGATAGGAGGTATAATTACTTTCTAACTGCTTACCGATTTCAGCTGGTTCCTTGCCTTACCTTGCCTGGGAAAACTGATTTTTGTTAGCGTGTTCAATACTTTTTTTCCTATGTCATTCCACTTTATTACACATAACTTTATTTATGGAATTTAGTGTTGTGGATTCTTTATATTTGCAGATTTCTTGAGTTAATACTGATGTCTGGTGTAAGTTTCATGAGAATAACCTCAATGGAAATATATTTTCTGAAATAAATGTTGACACGTTCAATACTTATTTCCCCCACTCTGTGTGTGTGTGTGTGTGTGTGTGTGTGTGTGTATGTATATATATATATATATATATATATATATATATATATATATATATATATATATATATATATATATATACACACACAAGATACTAAAATCGCTCCTCCCCCGACTGCCGCACTGGCGTTGAAGAGACAGCCCCACTTCAATGTTTTGGACAGTCGGAAAGAACGTGGCAGTGGGGCGGAGCCAACGACACACCCCTGGCCGATGAACGGCGCAGCACGGGAAAATTCCACCAACCAGCAGATGAGAGGAAAGTATAAAAGGCCGCTCTTCTGCTCAACAAGGGAGAGACCTCTCATGGGACATGTGTGCATGGCTTTCCACCAGTTCTTAGTATGTTTGGTGTTACGTGTATTGTCTAATCGGCGTTGTGTGTGTTTGTTCTCTTGCATCCACACACACACCCTAACCCAATATCGTCTGTGTTCCAACAGGTGAACCGTCAGGGGAATTTTGGGCGGGAGCAGAAGGAGGATGACCGCCTGAAACACTGCTGGGCTCATGTGCGGCAGATAGAAGGGGTCGACCAGAACCCTACCCAGAGGCACCCCTCCTCCTACTTCCTCATTTGGGGTGGTCTCCTATACCAACGGGCCTGCCACCGAGGGGAGATCGTGGACCTCCTGGTTGTGACCGATACACAAACACTGATGCACCTGGCCCACACCCATCCATTCGGTGGCCACTTGGGAGCACAAAACACCCTGGAAAAGCTAAAGGAATGCTTTGGCTGGCCAGAGATGGATGCAGAAGTCCAGGGCTTCTGCCAACAGTGCCCCCAGTGCCAGCGCACCACCCCACAGAGGCCCCTGCCGGCTCCCCTTATTCCTCTGCCCATCATAGGCATCCCCTTCGAGCGGGTTGGCATAGACCTCGTGGGGCCATTTCCCAAATCCACCCGGGGTCACGAGTACATACTCGTCATCCTGGATTACGCCACCCAATACTCCGAGGCGGTGCCACTCCACAAAGCCACCTCCTGTAATATTGCGAAAGAGCTGATGCTCCTCTTCAGCCATGTGGGGATACCGAAGGACATCTTAACCGACCAAGGTATGCCTTTTGTCTCCATTCTAATGTCTAATCTGTGTCAGCTGTTGCAGGTTAAGTACCTAAAAGCATCCGTCTACCACCCGCAGACCGACGGGCTCATCGAGAGTTTCAACTAAACCTTGAAGCAGATGCTACGGAGGGTGGTGAACAAGGAAAGGAGAAATTGGGACCTCCTCCTACCCTACTTCCTCTTCGCCATCTGGGAGTGCTCCCAAGCCTCCATGGGCTTTACCCCATTCGAACTCCTCTTCGGAGGGCGACCTCGAGGACTGCTGGACGTGGCTCAGAAAGCCTGGGAGGAACAGCCCTCCCCATTCCACTCGGTCATTGAGTACGTGCAGGAAATTCAGGAGAAGATTGACCAAGTGGCCCCGATCATCCAGGAGCATACAAGAGCCACCCAGGAGGTGCAGAAGCGAGTGTACGACCGCCCAACACAACCCCGAGTGTTCCAACCTGGTGATCAGATGCTCCTACTGGTGCCGAACAGTTCCTGCAAGTTCCTAGCCTGATGGCAAGGGCCATACACAGTCCTTGAGCGGAAGGGGGCAGTGAACTATCGCCTGCAACAGCCCGGTAAGCGAGCAGACACACAAACATACCACATAAACCTGCTAAAGAAGTGGGTAGAGCCAGCACCAGTAGTGTCTGCGTTTCGCAACCCTAGAGACAGGCCATGATGAGGGTACCTTGGCCCAGCTGGGTGAAGACCTCACTCCCGGGCAAAGACAGGAGTTATCCGAGTTGGTGGGTTAATTCCCTGATGTGTTCTCTACCTCCCCAGGGATGACGCAACTGGTCCACCATGAAATCAAGACCCGGCCAGGAGTGGTGGTGCGACAGCAGCCCTATCGGGTCCCGGAGGCCCGCTGCCAGGCTATCGAGGAGGAGATTGGCTGGATGCTGCAAGACAATATCATTGAGGAGTCCAATAGCCCCTGGTCCAGCCCCATCATAGTCGTGCCGAAACAAAATGGAAGTATGCGGCTAAGCAATGACTTTCAGAAGCTGAACCAGGTCTCAGAATTTGACAGCTATCCCCTCCCCCATGTGGACGACCTAGTGGAGCGACTGGGGAGGGCACGATTCATCTCCACCATGGACCTAACCAAGGGATACTGTCAAGTAGCCCTAGCCCCAGAGGCAAGACTGAAGAATGCCTTCAGAATGGCTAATGGCCACTGGCAGTACTGGGTTCTCCCCTTCGGTCTCCATGGGGCGCCCGCAATGTTCCAGCGACCAATGGACAATGTCCTGCGTCCACGTCATCTCTCCGCAGCTGCATACCTGGATGATGTGGTTATCCACTCCTCCATGTGGTCGGACCACCTGTTCCACTTGGGGGAGGTCCTGAAGGAGCTCCGGAAGGCTGGGCTGATGGCCAACCCCAAAAAGTGCCACTTGGGGCTAACGGAGGCACAGTACCTCAGGTACTGTATCGGCCAGGGCCTACTAAAGTCCCAGATGAAGAAAATTGAGGCAGTAAAAGACTATCCCCAGCCTACATAAAAAAAAAAACAGGTACATGCCTTTTTGGGGTTGGCAGGGTACTATCGCCGATTCGTGCCTAACTTGTCCTCTGTAGCCTCCCCCCTCTCAGATCTCACGAAAAAGGGCCAGCTGGACTGGATGAAGTGGTTAGCTGAAGTGGAGAGGGCCTTCAAAGCCCTGAAAGATGCCCTCACCAGCGCTCCAGTGTTGCGCAACCCAGACTTCATGCTTCCATTCACCATGCACACAGATGCATTCGAAACCGGGCTGGGCGCAGTTCTTCACAGACTTTCGAGGGAGAGGAACACCTGGTCCTCAACATTAGTCGTAAGTTGTCCCCCACTGAGAAGAAATACGCAGCCATGGAAAGAGAGGCCCTGGCGATAGAATGGGCCATCGAGGAGCTCTGATATTATCTGGCCGGGCGGCACTTTGTCCTGGTGACAGACCACGCCCCACTACAGTGTATGGCCAAGGCCAAACACACTAATGCCAGAGTAACCCGATGGTTCCTGGCCTTACAGGACTTCTCTTTCCAGGTCCAGCACCGGGCGGCAGCCCATCATGGGAATGCAGATGGGCTCTCGCGACGGGATGCACCGTGGGCCCGACACACAGTGGCAGTAGGCTCGGAGCTGAGGGGGGGTACTGTCGCGACGGCGCACAAGATACTAAAATCTCTCCTCCCCCGACTGCCACACTGGCGTTGAAGAGTGGGGAGGAGTGGGGCGGAGGAGCCACTGACACACCCTCGGCCAATGAATGGCGCGCCGCATGGGAAAATTCCACCATTCAGCAGATGAGGGGAGAGTTTAAAACGCCGCTCTTCCACTCGACACGTGAGAGACCTCTCATGGGACACGTGTGCGTGGCTTTCCGACAGTTCTTAGTATGTTTGGTGTTGCGTGTATTTTCTAATCAGCGTTGTGTGTGTTTGTTCGCTTGCAGACAACTCAGACCCAGGCGAAGCTTCCAGTATTCATGTAAACACAGTCGGTTATTGTCACAATTTAGAGGTGGAGATGGATGCAAGTGCAAATAAAGGTTTAATAATAATCAAATCAACCACAAAAGAAGCAATAGACATGTAGCAAAAACACTAAGGCGAGGAATAAACATGACAGAAGGACCAGAGCAGAAACAACGGCAAAATGAGACAATTAAAGCAAGACAAAATTGCAGTACAAAAACTGTGGCTATATAAATATAAAGCGCTACTCCCGGTGCGCCAGAAAACTCCCCCTCCCCCGGCAGTCCTGACCCTCTGGGCAAAATGTTTTCACAGCACCTCAGGTCCTGAGACAGGCATTGTCCAATAGATAGCAGGCTCGTCAAGGACCCAAGGGGCAGACATGAGGTCGGGGCAGGCTTGCTAGACAGCACCCAAGCGTGGGAAGCTGGGTCATCAGCTTCAGCAGGCAAGAAGGCAGAGCTACATCCTCAGTGGAACAGGAAGGCAGAGTGAAATTCTCAGCAGAACAGGAAGGCAGAGCGAAGTCCTCAGCAGAACAGGAAGGCAGAACTTGGTCGGCCATGTCAGCAGACTCAGTTGCAACCATAATATTGTTGGTTGTGATGTCGACCGCAGACAGGAACAGGTTTTGGGAGGCTGTCTCTTCAACCTCAGACAGATGACATAATATACTTGGCCTGGCTTTAATGCGGAGCGATGGCTACTGCACAGTCAGTGGGAGGAATGGAGCTCTAGGCGGAGCCTGAGGGGGAAGTGACATTCCCCATGAAGCTAGTGGGGGAGGGATGCTCTCCGTGAGGCCAGAGGGAGGAGCGAAGTTCTCCGTAAGGCCAGAGGGAGGAGCGAGGTTCTCCGCGAGTCCAGAGGGGGTTGCGGTGCTCTCCATGAAGCATGAGGGGGGAACAATGTCCTCTGTGGAGCAGGATGGAGCAACATACAGCGCGCGCAAAGAAAAGGAGCGATGTCTTCAGCGGAGCATGGAGGCAGAGAGGCGTCCTCAGCAGACAGGATGGCAGAGCAACGTCCTCAGCCAAGCAGGAAGACAGAGCAATGACCTCAACCGAGCAGGAAGGCATCGCAACGTCCTCAGTGGAGTACGAAGGCGGGGCGATGTCCAAAGCAGAACCTGGTGTAGTGACATCTGAGGCAGAGCTCTTGGCTGCACCGTGAGGCAGAGCAATGTTTTCAGCTGAACAGGGAGACTGACTGGTGTCCTCAGCTGAACAGGCATGCTGGGCACCATCCTCAGACGAGCTGGGAGGCTGAACAACGTTCTCCGTTGACATGGCAGGCTGGATGAGATCTACAGTGGGGGAGGAAGGGTGAGTGATGGTTCCAGCCTGGTTGGAAGGCTCCTACTTGACATATCCTATGATGGAGTACATCATGTCGAGCCACTCCAGGTTGGCTTGACTGAGGGAGAATTTCCCCTTCTTCTCCCACCTCGGCTTTTCCCTCTCATACAGGGCCTCTTAAACTAAAAAAAAAAAATCTGCTGCATCCATGTTAGGGGCTTGCTTTCTGTCACGATTTAGAGGCGGACACGGATGCAAGTGCAGATAAATGTTTAATAATAATCAACACAAACACAAAAGCTAGAAACACGTGGCAAACACACATACACACACACACATATAGTGCTCTTTAACTAGAATGTGATTCAGGTGGTCATGTGACCGTGTTGTAGTGCAGTGACTGCTGGGATTTTTAGTCCAGAGTAGCCACCGGGATATCCCTGACAGTTATGTCTTAAGTGAATGTAAACAGTTGGGGGAAATAATTTGAGGTGTGTCAGTACAGTATATTGTACAGTATATTGGATCTGTGCATTAGGACTTAAAGTTACAGCAGTCTAATAAACCTGCTGTGTCATTAATGTTAATCAAACAACAAAAGACAAATAAAAAATCACTCACTCACTCGACTGAATAACTTCAGTAAATTTAATAAGCATACATTGAAGGCATACATGTCATATATTGAAGTCTGTTTTATTTTACATTTAAATTGCTTTATTGAATTTCTGTAGTATTTCTTACTTGAATACTACTGATTTGACTGAGAAAACATATCGTTATCATGAAATAAGAATGTAGTCTTATTGCCTACCACTAAACATTAGCATTTGTTGTCTTGTTGTCAGTTCCAGTCTTGAATTTCATGTAAAATGTGAAATGTACTGCTGATAAGGATTTTTTTTTTTCATTTTAGGAATCAAAATGAAAAAAGTTAAAAGAACAGAGCTGTGTTCAGAAATGAGTTTCTTGTCATTCATAGACAGTTTAAAAGTAGTAATAAAGCATGAAGCTTGTTGTTATGACATGCTGCTAAATGTAACTCTACTCTGTACTCTGCCCCTCAGCCTGTATAACTGTGTGTGTGTGTTGGTGGGGGGGGATTGGGGTTCCTCAAACTGGAGGACATTATATAGTGTGATACAATAACAAAACAGGTTAATTTGTATTTTCATACACTTGTAATATAATGAAGGTTCTACATATACCGCTATATCCATTTTTTTTTCTTTGAAACCATTTTTGAGACTAGTTGAGGTACTGATGGCATTAAATAAGAATATTAAAAGGCAATGGCAAGATGTAATAGTGGTATTTTTGGTTCCATTTATGTTGCCATTGGTTTGTGAAGGTTAAAATATTAATTTAACAGCTCAGTGTTGAGTTTACAATTGCAGTTTCAAATCTTTTTTTAAGTTTAATTACTTTCTGGACTCAACTCGGTCATTAAGGATTCGGACATGAGTCTGACTCGGCCGTTTTGGACTTGGACTCGATTGGTTAAGGATTTGGTCTCGACTTGAACTCAACAAAGATGGATTCGGAACAAACACTACTATGCGCATAATGAGCTCCATAAAGACATAGTTTGGCAAGGTTGGTGTGGAAGAATTCAAGTGACCTGCTCAGAGCCCTGACCTCAAGCCCACTGAACACCTTTTGGGATGAATTGGTACCCTGACTGCAGCCCAGGCCTTCTCGTCAACATTAGTGCCCGATCTGACTAATGCTGAATCTAGTTCAAAAAGCACATACAAGTGTGATGGTCAGGTGTCCATAAACATTTGGCCATATAGAGTATATTTTTCAAAAATTTTGCAAGTATTTAGACATTGTTTAATAGTTAATAATATATTAACAATATGATATACTGTATAACTGTATATAACAACATATAATATCGTTTTGACCTATAAATCCAAAATCACTCTCTTGTGCTCTCTCTCTTTCTCTCTCTCTAACACACACACACACACACACACACCCCTTCTAGACACAGGAGACACATGATGCTTGAAGGCAGGACAGTCTATTTTCTCCCTACCAAAGCTTAATTAGATAAATTCTCCATATACCAAAGCAGGTTCATTAGAAAGTAGTCTAAAAGGTGTTACATAATATATAAATTACTTTGGACTGTGATTCATATGTCAAAACAAGTCTCACTCAATCACTCACTCACTGACTCACTGAAACATCTCCATATATTGCAGAGCAGCGAATCACTTCATACATGTGGCCATTAAATAAAATAGACTGAAATTATATCTGAAATCCATATTCTTCTCTTGCCACCAAAGACATCACTTGAAACTGCAGGTGACAGTTTCAGCAATTTAGTTTAGTTCCTTTTAGAACATCCCTTCTCACTTTATATGTCTTTCCCTGCAATTTATTCGTATAGCACTCATGTTGAATACTAACTCTATTCTTTCCATCAGTGACTTCATCTGAAAATGCTTCTCGTACTTTACAAAATTATGTGCATAATAATGGTTTTGCCTGTTTTGGAGAGCTACCATTTTATCTTGTGCAAGACAATGGGCTCTTCAGGCTTATTTTAAGTAATTCCTCTGAAGACCATCTCTGGACTGTACATTTATAAGGCAGGTAATGTATGACTGCATATTAATGTCTTAGACTTTGTGCTTATACAAAACCCAATTCCAAAAAAGTTGGGACACTGTGTGAAATGTAAATAAAAACAGAATGCAGTGATTTGTAAATCTCATTAACCCATATGTTATTCACAATAAAACAGAAATCATATCAATTTGGTACCGGTATATACAGGTTTTAGAGCAAGATATGCTTCCATCCAGATTCCATCCTATTTTTAATTCTCAGAGATTCTGCCTCTCTAAGATACGCTTTTTATACACAATCATGTTACTGACCTTTTTTTTCTAAAAATGGTACATTTACTCAGTTTAAACATTTGTTATGTTTTCTATGTTCTATTGTGAATAACATGGGTTTATAAGATTTGCAAATCATTGCTTTCTGATTTGATTTACATTTTACACAGCATACCAACCTTTTTGGAATTGGGGTTATACTTCCACCATTAATTAAGAAAACCGCATTAAATTGTGAGTGTGACTTTAATTCATTTCTTTATCTTTAGTAACTGCTATGTCATGGTCACTGTCACAGTATATCTGGAACATTGGGCCTGGATTTCATTCACACCTAAGGGGAATTTCACATAGCCAATCCACTACTGAAATGTACTGTAGGTGGCAAACTCACACAAACATGGCTAGACCATGTAAAACTCCACATAGAAAGTAGCTCAGTACTGAACCTTGGAACCTGTGAGGTGGCAAAATTTATGTGACTTTTTACTGACAATATTAGGCCACATTTTTAAAAACAGTTGTTTGTATCAATCAGAGGCCCATTGATATCAGTGCTGGTATTGACATTCTAAATGTTTATTTTATAGCAGACAGACATATATGGTCAAGTCATAGTTACTGTAAATTCACTAGCATTGAGAATAGATGTCTCTGTAGAATTGGCTTTCCCCTGAAAGGTGTATTAGTTTCAACAATCTAATAAAGCAGTCTGATCACATAAAGATAGGGTAGGGATAATAGAAAAGCATATAAAATCCACATAGTTTCTTAGTTTGTTAAAGTACTCTAGTGTTATGTTTACTAAAAATGAGAGAATGCTAATGTAAATGAGAGAGCCTGTTGCAATTACTTTTATTGTAGCCTCGGGAGATTTGAAAATTCCATTAAATATTCTCTTCCTCTTATTCCCATTTTGATGATTAGCACTTTTATTATATAACCTAGAATGAATTTACAGCTATCTTTCCTGCTTTCTGTTGTTCACTTTTCCTCCACAAAAGCAATACAGTCATTTATAGAAGATGAGGATCATCAACAAAGGCTTAATTGTCCAAATGACATTCACTGAAATGCATTTATAAGTAATTTTGGAAACATTTAACTTCAGGACTTAAGCTAAAATATTATGACTCTTAATAGAAATATTAATAAATGCTTATTTGAAATAAGTGATATCTAGGGTACTAAATTTATCCTAAAAACTGATACGTTGCTTCTTTGTAATTTCTTAAATTAAAATGAAACCTTTTAAACCTAGGTGATTTTTACCAACACATTTCTTGTCTAATCTACCTTGATGATTTCATTTCATGGTCAGTATCACATTACTCCAGTAATACCGCAGAGCCATAAACTGTTATGCTGTGCAATTAACTGTGGGAATTTACAGCCTAAATCTAATTAAGGACAGCAGTGCTGCATTACATTCACATTTGACTGATGAATTAGTCTGCACTGTACAGTAGTGGGAATGGGAGTCACTGAGAGAATGTGCACATCATTAAAATAGCAGCATTCATCTTTAGCAGCTGTGACGGTGGGCCTGCAGCACATGCACCTTGGACACACAAAGCTCCTAACACAAATGCCGGCAACGCACTGAAGACCACGCAGGTTGTAATCAAACAGAGCGCATGGCTACAGGGTGGGGTGGTCAAAGTACACACGTCTGGCAGGACATGAGTGCAACAGCAGGTACTCATCATCTAGGAGACTTCGGAAGAGTATAAAAGGATGCCGCAGATGCGGGAAGGTGAGCAAGTCCTTTCTTATGTGTGGGACTGATGCTGGCTCTTGCGTGCTGGCCACCACAGTATCCAACAACCACGACGCTCTCCAGCCTCCTCGCGCTACCCAACGGCGCCCATGCACCTCTTCCACGGCCCTGGGCACCACCCCAACACTGCGGCCGCCCACAAGAGGTGCCTCTTGCCAGGAAGGCTACAACCTCTCCCTACACCACTCCTCCCCACACACACACACACCCTACCACCCTGACTAAAAATAAAAGAGCACTTTTTCCCCATGTCAGCATCTATGTCTGTGTTCCACCCTGCCTTGCAAAACGTTAGTGACACACCTCAGTCTCATTTGCAGATCCTGCCAGAATCTTATAGCCAATTGATTTCATTTAATTTCTCAGATCACAAAATCACTTTGCATAGCCTTGATATTATATCCCCACTCCTAAGTGTTTCTAATTCTATATATACAGTATATTTTTAACGTGCCGTGTCCTAGTTCCTAACAACACAGCCAATCAGGGAGATTGAAGGGTATCATACAATGCATATAAAGTCTGCTGTTTCACATGCTTTATGTAAAAAATAATGTTTGTCTAAAAAGGTAAGGGGAGAACACCATCCACCCTCTCCATGCTGTAAGAGCTACAGAGCAGAATTTCTTATAGCCTGCTGCTTATGCAAATATCAGTAATAAATTCTTGTCATTTTTAACAGGTTATTTAATGTACTGTTATGCTAATAGTACTACAGTATATGACTCTGTGGCACAGTGTGCCATAGCTTCTGAAATATTAGCTGTAAATTTATAATACTTAGTAGAAAAGGAAGGGACACAGTACAGTTCCAAAGGTGTTTCTAACCTGAAAGACAGTTAGTAATGGTATATGGTCCCACATATTTTTTATTATTATTTTTTTTTAACCTGAAAAGGACTACTGAGGACAGGCAGTAAATCTAACATGTGATCACCTGGTTTAAAGATTTGAAACCCAGCCTTGCAATTAAATAAACACTACATTTTACACCAGGAGTTCTCCAGCTTCTCAAGCTTGATACAATCTAAATCAAAACCCATTCACAGAGTACAGCACATTCTCCATATGCTCAATAGTAGACAACTCATCCCCTAAAACAGCAGGTGGTCCATGGTCTTCAATGACAAATACCAATAGATTAGGGCTAAAACCTGTACTCTCCTGAGCAACTACACAAATGGCCAATAGCAGTTATGAAAGCTCTCCAGGACCTGGCATTGTGGATGATACACAGTGAAAATGAGATGCTTAGCGTCAGGCTGCTGCAAAGCCTTGAAGAACTAGACATAACCTTGTATAAACTTGGGAATACAAAAGCAGACAAAGTCTGTTAAAGCTCTAAATAAAACATTCATGGTTATGGATTTCAATGGATAAGCTGTAGGACAGTGAGTAGATTAAAACAATAGTAGGCAAATAGCAGCCTGTAGCAAATGTCCTGCCTTTCATGCTGTAATGGTGGCGGCTCCCAGGAAAAACAATTTAAAATCAATAATTAAATTAATTGACCTAAATAAAATTGTTTGGGCAGCTGACAGGAGAAAGCCTGTCAAAATTATAAAAACCCAGATAAGTCGAAACGCCACTGGTTACATAGGTTCAAAATAACTTTTTTAAGTACCAGTCTTGACAGCGTCTTTGAATTATTAGTTTAATAATTAGTTTGAGTGGTCGAGGGCTGTCTGAGTGGAATGCCTTATCTTTCCTTGTTATCATCTCTGCTGCCTCGTTCGAACCTACACCCATATCACGGACAGTGATCTTTCATTATTTATTTATTTATTTATTTACTGATTGATTGATTGATTGATTGATTGATTGATTGATTTTATTAAAACTAATCAAAACACTGAACATGTTTTTAAGCTCTAAAATAAGCTTTAAATAAAATTATTTTAGATAATATTGCGTTTCTCTTGACTTTATTTACATATGTGACCTTGAAATAATCCAAAAATAATTAGATTACATTACTTTCATATTGTGATACTTGGATTACATTACTGATTAATTTTTTATGAAGTAATTTGTAACTGTAATGGAGTACATTTTTAAAGTAAACCTCCCAACCTTGTCCATCATGCAGCAAGACAATGATCCAAAATACACTGGCAACACAAAAAAGAAATTGAACAACTGGAAGATTTAAGGCTGGCCAAGTCAATCACCAGACCTTAAACCAGTTGAGCATGCATTTCACCTTCTGAAGAGGAGACTGAGGGAGGATGCAACAATTTGGTGATGTTAGTGGGTAGTCGGCTTGATGCATCTATTGAAAGTAAGGGATATGCAATCAAATATTAGGAATTATTTACTTTAGTTTAATTTAGGACTATCTGTTCCAATACTTTTGCTCATTTAAACATTGTGTGGTCTGCCACCAAAGGTGCCATGTTCTAAGTTGTTTAACAGAGCTATATGTAAATATCATGAAATTAATATTTTCTGGATGTTCCAGTATGTGCATAAACAAGCTCCAGTTACTTTGCAATGCAACAGCCAGGGTCTTAACTGGAACCAGAAGATTTGACCACATCACCCATATCTTATCCTCACTTCACTGGCTCCCAGTAAAATATTGCATTGATTATAAAATATTACTAATTTATGATGTATAAAGTCTTACACCACAGTACCTGAATGAACTTTTGGTCTTTTATGATCCACCATTTCTGCTTCAATCAAATAGTGAAGGCACTTTGTTGGTACCTAATATAATGAAAGCTACAGCACATGGTTGAGCTTTTTCATACAAAGCCCCACAGTTATGGAACAGCCTTCCAAATAATTAGTTAATTAAGTCTAGACTGAAAACCTTTTTTAGACAAACTTTTTTGTTAATAGCTTTTCTCTTAGCTAAAGGTGCAGATCTGGAGGGTTTACCAGCAAAAGTGCTCTGGTAAACTGGGGTATTTGGATGCTGCTGTTCCCCCACTCTCTCACCTTCACTCAGGTTTGTTGACAGTGGGAATGGCTGGCCACTTAATGTCCCAGTTTGCCCTCATACCTATGTTACCTTCTGGTTCTCCCTTTTAACTATCCTGTCATAGTTAGGCAGTCTCTCTCTCTCTCTCTCTCTCTCTCTCTCTCTCTCTCTCTCTCTCTATGTGAGTTACATGTTACTCCTGTCAGAACCTTGATGCCTCCTTCATCAGAGAATCACTCACTGCTGCTAAAGTTCGATAAAGTTCGGCGTGAGATTGCTGTGGATGATACCACACAAAACCCTAAGAATGGCTCTGGATATTCTTACTTGGATAGCCTAAAGGCTACACTTGCTAAAAATAACTGATGCTTAAGTCCCAATACATTAAAAGTGGATAAAGCCACTTTAATACGATAGACTTAAAGTTAAAACTCCAACGAATTAAAAATTACTATGATGCTCATACTCAAAGTCCTTTCAACACGCATAGCATTGCATGACTCTATAGTATACAGTTGTGGATGAGTAATGACTCATAGTTGCACTATCCATTGCTATCAAGATTGCTTCCTCATGTCATCTCAGTTAGTTTCCCTTGGCACCACTGCCTCTGGCTTGCTCATTAGGGACAAATTAAAATTTATATCTGGATTTCTGTAAAGCATTTTTCTGACAATGTCCATTGTTAAAAGCACTATATAAAATGTAATTGAATTGAACTTTCAGGTCATTTGCTATTTCATTTGTTTTGTTTTCTCACTGCACATAATTAAACAAATCAAAGAAGGAGAAGGAAAAACATTGTCTGAAGGGTATGTAGGGCTGAAAACACATGCATAAAAATTGGTCATTCATTGATCATAAATATGACAATAGAAAAAAAGCATACAAACCTTTATGTAGTGCATGTATAAATCAGCTGAGCACACAGAACATGGAGCCATGCTCTATGTATTATATAATAATAGAAATAACTAGTTTAAAACATTCTGTGTATCACACTCACTATGTATTTTCTCTTTTGGATCATTTCTCCAAATGTCCAGAACAAAACCTGAAGAAGAAAAACAAGACCTGCATGCGGTCTTCAATTTACTTCAGAAGTAGGTCAGAACTTGGAATGTGAAAAGTGTAGTGGAATTTTGACTCTAACTTTTCAGTTATATGATTGAGTTCTATGGGGTCAGATGGTGAACCAGTCAAGGTTGTCAACTCTAGGAGATGGAGCTGCCATACCACACTGTGACAGAGTTTGTCCGGATGATCTCAATGGTGCAGTGATAGAAACTTTTTAAGATCTGAGGAGACAGATGAACTTTCTTCAGTGTTGTGCCTTCCTAACTAGAATTGAAGTGTTATGATGCCAGGACAGGTCCTTAGAGATGTGGACACCCAGGAACTTGAAGCTGGAGACACCTCAATCCTATTGATATACTGTAGATGGAGAGTGTCTGCTGCTTTTAGATTTCTAGAAGTCAACAATTTGGTCATCTCGGTGTTGATTGTGAGGTTGTTGGTGGAACACCATACTGCTAGGCTTTGGATCTCTTCCATGTCGGCCGACTTATCATTGTTGCTGATATGACCTACCATTGTGGTAAAACATAATATCCTCTGATTGACAAATTGTCCAGTACAAAACATCAGCATTGGTATAAAACGGGCTTTTGTTTGATAAGCGGTATTGAAGACTTTTTCAGGAAATATTTGCAATATCTGTGAAGAATTTAATTCTTTTTTTTAGCCTCAGTTACAAATATAGCCCAGGTGTTGAAACATCTGGTAGGCATATTTTCATAGTTTCCCTTGGGACAAATATATCAAAATGTATCATAGATAATTAATTCAATTTATTATTTATTTTTATAATTCTCACTTTCAAGATTATTACAAATTTCAAAACAAGTAGTAGGTGTGCTACTTTAAGAATTCTGGCATCCAACCTAAAATTCTTTTCATCAATCTGACAGGACATACAATAATGTATGTGCTTTCGGGACCAAGTTCTCCAAAGTAATATGAGGACCATCCATGGCTGACTTAAACTTAGTGACTTTTCTGATATGGTATTGCTTGTGGATATTTGAACAACTCATACAATTCAGTGCTTATTCTAATACCATTTTTAAAAACAGAGCTCTATCATAGAAGGGAATTTATTATTCTCAGTAACAACCCTTTTGATTCAGCCTGGGTACCCAAATTTGCACAGAGAGATCACTATGTTGTTAATTTTACAGTTCAACCCTGACCTTGAGGTAAGGAAAACAGGTCAATATGAACTTAGTGTGACTCACTATGCATTCTGTTCCTCATCTACAAAATGCTACAAGCTAATGGCTTACTTTGTCCTCTCTATCAATACATTTACCATCAGGCAAAATAAATCTATCTAAACAACGGCAGCATTGTATGTGTGACTGTAAATGATCAGTTGAGAGCAGAGAGTGTCTGGAGGGAGCGTTTGGATGAATTCAGGCAATGTGGAAAGCATGCAGTATCTATGACCACAGTACAAATTCAAAGACACCATAATAATTCATTATTATATATTTATATTATAAATTATATATTAGTATATCAACAAAGTCTCACACTTGAATCTGTAACAATTTGCATGACTCAACTGGTACTAAAAGTCAATGTTAGTAAGGTTAGCCGTCATACATTGTGTAATGAAATTAAACCCCAAGCTTGTTTATTCAAATTCAGATGAATTTCTAATATTCAAAAATTTAAACAACAACAACAAAAAAACAAATATTACCTATATCAAAATGATTAACGCTGTTTTATTAAATTCTGAGAGAAAGCATTGCCCATGCAACATTCAATTAATTAATTAATGAATAATAATAATAATAATAATAATAATAATAATAATAATAATAATAATTTATTCTGGCTGTTCGAATATTGTAGATTTATAAAGTCTATTGAAAGTCTATTGCTTTCCAAAAGTTCACTTGAGACAACAAATTTTGCACCAAAGTAAAGTTAATTCTCACTTATTTACAATTTAGAATTTACCAATTTACAAGCACCTTCACTCCCATATATCTCTGCATTTTGTAGGGAAAATTAGCTGTTTAGATTGAAATGTTTGCATCCTCCACCACTGTATGTAGGGAAAATTAGCTGTTTAGATTAAGCTGTTGTGTTCTCCACCATTATATGTAAGGAAAGTTTAGATATTTAGATTAAGTTACCTGCATTCTCCACCAAATATGTAGGAGAGACTAGCAGATTAGCTCGGAAGGGGAAATTTGGCTAATTTAGTATTTCTGATCAACTATTCACCAGCACTAAGTTAAAATGAGGGTATTTATTAATTATGCATTCAATATTACCTTCGTGGCCACCGGCAATAATATCCTAAATATAGTGAAACATTATTTTAAGAGCATTATAGCAAGTTCGGCAATTCAAGGCAGTAGACTACAAAGCAATAAGACACGTATCTAAAAGAAGCTTTATTAAAATATTCTACTATACAGAAACTAATCTAACACAAACACACACACACACACACACACACACACACACACACACACACACACACACACACACACACAAACAGGGGTCAAATGGCTTTCAACAGAGTGAATGAAGTTCTGAGTTTCTAGTACTGTATGTTATTTCAGAGACCAGACCACTGAATTATAACCATCGTAGGAATCCCCTTAACATGACGTAACAAGGAAATCCCCTCAAAAGGGCAAGCACAGTACCTCCAGAATCTACCTAAACTGGTACATATAATATTATGTTTAAAGTCCTTCTAAAAGAAGTTAAGGTAAATTAATAAGTTGATGGTTCATTCAGGTCATGGTCTGTGAAATAACATACAGTACTAGGAGCTCGGAACTTCTTTCACTCTGTTGAAAGCCTTTTTCACCCCTGTTTAGGTGTTTGTGTGTGCGTGCATGCATGCGTGTTTATGTGTGTGTGGTAGGGATGTCACGATACCAAAAATCTAGTAGTCGGTACTGATACCACCAAAAGTACACGATACTTGATACCAAAGTCGATACCACGGTGTGGTTTAAAAAATATATAAAAATAAAAAAAAAAATGAAAAAGAAAATTACAAACTCCTGGAGGACATCCTCCTCTGGCTGATACTGGCAAAAATAGAGAGTGAGAGAGAGATATTTTAGTTCTCAAACACTGTCTGATAATGACTAATAATACAGAGCTAATAACAAGTTCTAAGGTGCACTCCTAAACGTGCACTCACACACACACACACACGCACACACACACACCTTATACTCTGAATGCAAGAAGTAGTTTAAATTCACTGATATGGTGGCAGGCCAAAAAGATTTATTAAATGCATTAACATTTGAATAATTATTTGTGACATTAGGCTACATTTTCCTGACAGGACACAGGCTGAATGGCGATGTATGGTGGCCCATTAGAAGGTAGTTTATAACATTGCAATGCGTTAGCGTTGTTAACAAATAACTGGCTATTGCAAACATTACATGGACCATAACGTTAGCTGGTTTCATGGCCACAATACCAGCTTCCTCAAGCATAATATAGTCTTTCAGGTGCTTCACCAAATTCCTGGTGGTTCCTCGCTTTGTCTGAAATGAACGATAGCATCGGTAGCTTTCCTCTCTTTTCCTCTCAACGAGTCGGGGCAGAGCTAAACTTGTTAAGCTAAGCTAATCTTCGGTAGTGTTTCTCGTGTGCTTGTAGGCATTCTTCTTCTTTACCACTTGTGGACTGACTAAAACACTTGCACGTATTTGCTGCCCCCTTCAGTTCCGGAAGAATTGCAACCTCAGTAGCTTCGTTACCAATGGTACCTACGCTACTGCAGAAAAACAAGTACTGTCAGAATGCTGGTACTGACTTGGTACTGACGTATCAGTTCTCGTGACATCCCTAGTGTGTGGCCACGGAGGTAATATCTAATGCATAATTAATAAATTAACACTCATTTCAACTTATCACTGGATGAATAGTTGATCAGAAATACTAAATTAGCCAAATTTCCCCTTCCGAACTGATCTGCTATTCTCTCCTACATATTTGGTGGAGAATACAGGTAACTTAATCTAAATATCTAAACTTTATTTACATTTAATAGTGGAGAACACAACAGCACAAATAAACATCTAATTTTCCCTACAATTTCCTCATTATAACTCATAATATTCTAATTTTCTGAAAATTTTGATGGACATCATGATTCATTTAGCTAAATCAGACACTTAAAAGGATGTCTCTTTTCCATCTGTTTATTCCTTCTTTTTTTTGTCCACCTGTGAGAGACTGGGCTCACAATACACCCTATGTCTCTGTCTGTCTGTCTGTCTTTCTCTCTGGTTTATGGCTTATCAGGAAGCTGCAGCTGTGACTGGACTGTCCTCAGAGACTATCAGGGCACAAGGCAAGTTGGCAATGGATGTCAGCTTTTCATTTCTCTAATTTCATTTTATTTATTCCTCCCTCCCTCCAGCAATCCATTCTGATTTCATTTTAAAACCCTCTCCCTGTAGGAGCAAATATATTATCATCTTTGTGGAAACTATGAAGAATCAGAAAAAAGTGAAGCAACATCCAGCCCTCATTACCACACCTTTCCCTCATTTGCTATTCTTAGGCCAAGTCATGGAAAATAAACCAGTGTGCATGATCTGTGATACATGGTACAATTTTCAATGTCTCCCTTGGTAATACAACATTCTACACTTTACCTCATAATCAAATTATTACCATAGCTACAGATTTGAGAAACAATTTCAAGGTTTTACATCTTTGTTCCTGTGCACATTCATGAAAAAAAGGTTATGTACTCAAATACCAGACAAATTATGACTATAAGACATTATAATACCAATATATTTTACATTCCCTTTTAAATATACCATCACTGAGAACTTTATTAGGAACACTACAGTATACAAAGAGTTTATAGGGCCTCCATTTGCCCTCAAATCAGCCTCAATTCTTCATGGCATGGATTCCACAAGATGTCGGAAAAATTCTTTTGAGATTCTGGTCCATGCTGACATGATTGCATCATGCAAGTCTTACATATTTTTCAAGTGCATTTTCATGCTGCGAATCTCTTGTTCCCTTCCATAGGTTCACTATATCCTGCGTCATTATCTAATGCTATGGGAACACCCTCCAGGTGTGGTGATATCTGTAGCCCATATTGAATTACGCCAATCCATTGGCTGATGGCACTAGTGCCCCCCCTTCAAGGTATCATGTCATCTGTGCCATAAAAGGGACATGCTTGCACCATCTCACATAGACTTCTTTCACTTCAGGTGAAGGATTTTTTTGTCCATGTTAGGAGTTTGTATTCCAGCGACTCATTTGGAACAGAGATATTTTCTTCACTCTGAGTGGACACAGTGTCTTTCTGCAGGTGCATGCCTCTGTGTCCTCTCTTTCTGAGCAGGGACACTTATGATAAGTTTGTTTGGGTTTTCGCCATGCGGAAACCACACTAAAGGGATTTTCTAGCTGCATGCACTGAGATAATTTTAAAATGAAAGTACTTTGCTCACTGCTCTCTTTTTTCTCAGAGGGAAGAAAACAGCTTTCCCCCATTGCTTAGGGTCTGCAGCTGCCAAGACACTGCATGAGCCTGTGTCCTGGGGATCCGAGGTAGCGCTCGAAGCCATGGAACGAGAGCAGCCAGATTTAGCGCTGGCTCTCTCCATTTCCCCGGATTTATTTCCAAGCCTGGAAGTTCACAAAGTGATCTTTTTCGGCTTGGATGAGGATGAGGACCTGCTCATCTCTTGCCATCATCAGTGACTTCCTGAGGGGCGGCTGTGGCTCAGGTGGTAGAGCAGGTTGTCCACTAATCATAGGGTTGGCAGCCCACATGGCTCCACATGCCGAAGTGTCCTTGGGCAAGACTCTGATCCCTATGTTTCTCCCGATGGCAAGCTAGCACCTTGCATGGCAGCTCTGCTACCATTGGTGTGTGTGAATGAGAAACAGTGTAAGCTTTGTAGAACTGCTACGGTTAATAAAGCACGATATAAGTGCAGATCATTTACCATTCCTGGAAGCCACAGCCTACCCTGCCATCTAAGTCCTGTAGGGTTTCTTCGACTTTGATTGGTAAGTCATACTTAAGGCTACTGGCCAGGCTGCACACCACAGTGGTTCAACAGGTGTACCAGGCCAAAATCCTGAAAGAGATGGATGAGTGCGCTGGTTTAACCACTGAGGCAGTGAAGGAGGACCACTGACTTGGCACTCGGACCTATCAAGTATACGGCGGGATAGATAGAAGCTGAGAGACACCTGTGGTTGACTCTCACTGATATCAAGGACAAGGAGAAAGCTTTCCGCCTGTATGGGCCTATTTTGCAACGAGGTTAATTCCATCGTCAAGAGGTACCGCATGGTGAAGCAGCAGTCAGCAACATTTAAGCAGTTGATTCCTCTGCAAGCTCGAGAGCTGTCGATGAGCACTAGCTGTTACAGCTTGAATTCCCTGCAGTGCCCTTATAAGGGGCTGAAGAGTGACGGCGTGGCTCAGGCGCCTCCTCTGTGAGATTGGGGCCCTCGGCCATGCATGGTGGCATGACAATGGCTAAAGCCCAGAGACCTTCGGCTGCAGGCCATCCCTAACCTACTGGTTTTAAAGTGGAAGGTAGGCTCCCTCACAGGCGATGGCATCAGATCACTGAGGCTTATTTGTAGCTCCCCTGGCTGCTCTCTCAATTCTCCATTGTCAGTTTTGCAGTGTCTCGCACTCACCTACTGCAAATAACAGTTTCTCACCTGTACTCTGCACATTATGGCTTTTGGAGTACATGAGCTAGGTCATGGCCTGTACACTGACGGTGCCATGATTTCGACAGGTCATGCCCCCATGTTATATGCTAGGCCCCCCATGTCAAATTAGTTTCTTCTTCCCCTTGTTTCTTGCATAGTGCAAGGGGACTTAGATCCTCCCCGCCCTGTGTGGTGGAGGGCATTTCATGCGCCCCATCCGGGGCCAGACTCCCCCACTCACAGGTTTCAAACACAAAATGCATAACACCTCTTTCAGCTCATTTGGCAGCATGGTGACTTCTGCTGAATATGTCCTGCTGGGTTCATTGAACTATAAAGAGTGGACATGTCATTCAGTTTTGACGCTGTCTGCCCCACTTCAACGGAGTCCCCTTAGTGTGCAGCTGTCGGGAGGCCCCAGTATTGCTGCGAGAAATCTGCTCCCTGCTGGAAAAAGGGGCCATAGAGGAGGTGCCCTGTCCACAGGTGGACTCAGGCTTCTACAGCTATTATTTTCTAGTGCCAAAAAAGGACGGCAGCCTGCACCCAATTCTATACCTGTGTCTACTGAACTTTACTCTCAGAAAGTGCAGCTTCAGGATGTTGACGCTGAAACACATTATGACCCAGGTTCGTGCAGGGGACTGGTTCATCAATAAAGATTTCAAAGATGCTTATTTTTACCTTCAGATTTTGCGGAAGCACAGGAATTTCTTCAGTTTTGCCTTTGAGGCAAAGGCTTACCAGTTTATGGTTCTTCCCTTTGACCTGGCTTTAGCCCCTTGACCATTCCCGAAGTGCATTGATGCAGCCCTGGCCCTGCTGCAGCTCCAGGGCATCTGTGTGCTGAATTATCTTGATGATTGGATCAAATTGGTGCAATCGGAAACCTTGGTGGTTTGGCACAGAGATATTGTCCTCTACCACCTAGAACAGCTTGGTTTGAGGATAAATTTACAAAAGAGCGTCTTGTTGCCGACGTGGCAGACCATTTTTCTGGGGGTGGACCTGAATATATGCACAATGCAAGCGCCCCTGTCTTCTGCTTGTGTTCATTCATTTTGCCACTGCCTGAATCAGTTTATGGTGGAGCAAAACATCTCTGTGAGCCTGTCTCGGAGGCTATTGGGCCTCATGGGTGCAGCGTCACTAGTCGTTCCAATGGGCTTGCTCCACATGAGGCAATGGTTGGGCCCAAAGTGTGCCAAGAAAAGATTCCCCATACCATTACACCACATCCATCAGCCTGGACTGTTGACACAAGGAAGGTTGGGTCCATGGATTCTGACACTACCATCTGTGTGCCTGAGCAGAAATGGAGATTCATCAGACCAGGCTACATTTTTCCAGTCTTCAACTGTCCCATTTTGGTGAGCCTGTTTCCACTGCATCCTCAACTTTCTGTTCTTGGCTGACAAAATTGGAACCTGTGGACCTTTCAACAGGATAATGACCATAAGCACACCAGCAAATTCATCAAGGAATGGCTCAAAAAGGAGAAATGGAGCATTATGGAATGGCCTGGTCAAAGCCTGGATTTTAATCCCATTGAAATGTTGTGGGGGGATTTAAAATGGGCAACACATGCAAGAAAACCCTCAAACATCTTGCGACTGAAAGAATATTGCATGGAAGAGTGGTAAGAATTTCTAGCAAACCTGGTGAACAATTATGCAAAACGCCTACACAAAGTTATTTCTGCTAAAGGGGTCAATACTAGCTTCTGAGGCCAAGGGTGTACTTACTTTTTCCACAGAGGAATATCACATCTTTTGAAATTTCTGTTGAGTAAATAATTGAAAAAGCTATTTTTTCCTTGTGGTTTTGTTCAATTATATTGATTACATTACTAGGCACTGTTTCAAAGATGATCAAATGTTTGCTTGTCCAAATATGTCAAAAAAACCAACAATTGCCATGGGGTGTATTTATACATGGGGTATAATTGTAAATTACTGGAGAATAATTAAAACCTTGTCAAAACAGCTACGTAGAAAGCTAAACTACCAAAATGAATGTTTTTTTTTTCTAGAAAAGGTTTTTGTTCTATTAAAAGGTTAAACAAGTATGTTATGGATAATTTAATTTAGCTTTGATAATTAAGAAGTCTATTGTTTGTTGATGGTTAATGCCATTAAGATAAAAGGGTGAACCTCTTAACATTAAAAGTCAGTCTGACAGTCTGCTATTGACATCTGACCAGGAGGCCTGGACTGGGCTGCAGAACCAGAGGCAGAATAAATAATCATCTGTTGCACCTTTACCATCTATATTAAGTAGGTATATTTGTAATAATCCCATAGCATTAATAAAGTTATATACAGTATTTTACACAGATATAATTCTTATGAGAGTTGTTTAAGTGTGTCACGACATCCCCTTTAAGCAGCGTGCTGCCGAGCATGTGAGTGCACGCAGCTGAGCATGGTGCACGAGCACCTGCTTTTTCATTGGTGACAATCGTGACATTTGGACACGTGCATTTGTGCATTTGTGTTGCAGTTATGTTTCTGTTATGTCTCCACCCTGTTCTGTCATTGGCTATTGTTTCATGTGGGTCTGAATTACCCTCAGCCGTCGGCTATTAGGACGCTGATTATGTTTGTATATATATCGCGCGCCTCCCAGCACATGGCGCGGAATATTAGAATAGATATAGTATAGTAGATTAGTAGATTAGTTTAGAGTCCTTTCCATAGTTAACCATAGTCATACTTCATGTCATGTTTCATGTTTAGATTTGTTTGTTTAGTTCACGCTGCTTTCTCTGCTCCCAGTTCATAGTCATAGCTTATGTTTCATGTTTTGTATATCAACCCTGTTTTCCGTGACCACGACCTTGATTCCTGCCTAGCCCTGTGTAAGCCTGTTTGCCAATCGTCTGAACTTTGCATGCTACTGGATTACGTTTGTGGATTACATTTTAGATTACTGTTTGGATTTATCTGCCTGCGTGTCTCTCAATAAAACTGTTTAACCTGCGATTGCATTCTACCTTATCTCCGTTATGTCACGAAACGTGACAAAATATTCCGCCTAAACATGGATGCAGCAGGAGAACGGAGAAAACACAGAACCTGGAAGTCGACACCAGCCATCCCCGCTATGGACTCAGTCCAATTCCCACAATGGACATTTATGGAGCTTCCTGATCCATTTGACGGATTTTTCGGTGCCCGGAATATTTTCTGGTACACTGTCAATTCTATTTCTCCAGCCTGTTAGACCCTAAACCAGAGAAGAAGCAATGGCTCCGATTCATGTGGTCCCGGTTCTTTGGGCCGGCCCGTCAGTGGGTGCAGCTCCAACTGGATAAGCACTGTAAGAACCTGGAGAGTGTAGAACAGTTTGTGGGGGAGTTCATGATGTGGTTCGGGAGTCTGGAGGTGAGGGTCGAGCTAGAACAACTTTTGGGGTGGGTAAGTCTGGCAGGCAAACCTGCCCTGCCATTTACCCACTACTACAGGCAAACTCATGCAGAGCCCCAGCCGGAGGTTAACATGGCAACCTCAGAGCTCGAACCTGAGACCCACGAGGTGGGCTCACCTGCCGAGCTCCAGCTAGAGGTCAACAAGGAGGCCCCAGCATCAGAGCTCCTGCCGGGGGTTAACCTGGTGACCTCAGAGCAAGAACCTGAGACCCACGAGGTGGACTCACCTGCCGAGCTCCAGCTAGAGGTCAACAAGGAGGCCCCAGCACCAGAGCTCCAGCCTGAGGTTCAGGAGGGGGTCTCAGTTCCACAGATCCACTGTAAAGCCCTGCTCAAGCCCAAGTCTACTGACATGATCGACCAGGTTCTGCTCACGCCTGAGTCTACTGACATGACCGACCAAGTTCTGCTCACGCCCGAGTCTACTGACAATGCCGACCAAGTTCTGCTCACGCCCGAGTCTACTGACACGGCCGACCAAGTTCTGCTCACGCCCGAGTCTACCGATACGGCCGACCACGTTCTGCTCACGCCCGAGTCTACCGATATGGCCGACCACGTTCTGCTCAAGCCCGAGTCTACCGACACGGCCTACCACGTTCTGCTCAAGCCCGAGTCTACCGACACAGCCGACCAGGTTCTGCTCACGCCCAAGTCTACAGACACGACCAACCAAGCCCTGCTCACATCCGAGTCAGCCGACACGACCGACCAAGCTCTGCTCACATCCCAGTCAGCTGACATGACCAGCCAAGTTCAGCCTACAGGCTCCGATGAGTACATTGCTCTGCTTTCCTGCTCAGCCGAGGATGTCGCTCTGCCTTCCTGTTCAGCCGAGGATGTCGCTCTGCCTTCCTGTTCCGCCGAGGACGTCGTTCTGCCTTCCTGTTCCGCCAAGGATGTCGCCCTGCCTTCCTGTTCCGCCGAGGACATCGCTCTGCTTTCCTGTTCCGCTGAGGACGTCGCTATGCCTTCATGCACCGCCGAGGATGTTGCTCTGCTTTCTTGCTCTGCTGTGAATGTCGCTCTGCTTTCCTGCTCTGCTGTGAACATCGCTCTGCTTCCCTGCTCCACCAAGGACATTGCTCTGCTTTCCTGCTCTGCTGTGTATGTCGCTCTGCTTTTTTGTTTCGCCAAGAACGCTGTGCGGTCTCCTGGCTCTGCTTGGGAGATTCTGCCCAGGGGGCCGGGGCCGCCAATGGAGATGGATGTTTCATGGCACTCCGGGAGGAGTGCCCTTGGGGGGGGTTCTGTCACGACTTCCCCTTTAAGCAGCGTGCTGCCGAGCATGTGAGTGCACGCTGCCGAGCATGGTGCACGATCACCTGCTTTTTCGTTGGTGACAATCGTGACATTTGGACATGTGTATTTGTGTTGCAGTTATGTTTCTGTTATGTCTCCACCCTGTTCTGTCATTGGCTATTGTTTCACGTGGGTCTGAATTAACCTCAGCCGTCAGCTATTAGGATGCTGATTATGTTTGTATATATATTGCGCGCCTCCCAGCACATGGCGCGGAATATTAGAATAGATATAGTATAGTAGATTAGTAAATTAGTTTAGAGTCCTTTCCATAGTTAACCATAGTCATAGTTCATGTCATGTTTCATGTTTAGATTCGTTTAGTTCACGCTGGTTTCTCCGCTCCCAGTTCATAGTCATAGCTTATGTTTCATGTTTTGTATATCGACCCTGTTTTCCGTGACCACGACCTTGATTCCTGCCTAGCCCTGTGTAAACCTGTTTGCCGATCGTCTGAACTTTGCATGCTACTGGATTACGTTTGTGGATTACATTTTGGATTACTGTTTGGATTTACCTGCCTGCGTGTCTCTCAATAAAACTGTTTAACCTGCGATTGCATCCTACCTTGTCTCTGTTACATCACAAAACGTGACAAAGGGGAACATTTTAATAGTTGAATGTAATGTTTCTTTTATCTGATAATTGTCCTTTTTAATTTCTAATTTTATTTTTAGTTGCCAATAATTCTAATCACCACTCCCCAACCAGTGCAGAATATATGGTAAGTTGATTAAGCAATAGCTGGTTCAAACATAAATAAAACAAATACAACCCCAAATATTTGCAAAATCATTATATAATGATCATTTATCAATTTACTTTAAACAGCAGTGTCATACTTAATATGGAAGAAAAATTACTGGACCAAACAACAACAAAATTTTATATATATATATATATATATATATATATATATATATATATATATATATATATATATATATATATATATATATATATATATATAGTAAGGAAATTAGCCCGGGGAAGGGCTGAGCACAGACTCACAAGAGGCAGGTTTTAGTGATCCAGTGGTTAGGGTTTTATTTTTCTATGTGGGTGCTGTCTGCACTGAGGAGGCGTGTGTGTGTGAGTGTGAGGGGGTTTTGTGGGGGTGTGGCTGGTGTTGCGACGCTCCCGAGGGCGTGTCGGGGTTCCCAGGAGGTGTGTGTGGGTTTTTCCCGTGCCGTCATCCACCGCCGTATGCGATCTCACCATCCGGCGGCCTCGTCCACACTCAAAGGTAGTCTGTATCTTAGCCGTCCTCCTCGCACGGGCGGAAGAGCTTTTATACGCTGGCCGGTGTAGCGTCGACAGTCCCGCCCCACCGTGACGGTCCTTCCGGCTGATGGTGTGTTTGGCACGAGGCTGTCCGCTTCCTGCTTGCGCAGTAGTCGGGGAAGGAGCGACTATTGGAGCTACCCGATCAATCTTCGCTTGCATCTCCTGCACATATTCGACAACTGAGTGAAATGGGGGCGGTTGCTCCTCCCAGGCTTCGAGGGCCACGTCCGACAGTCCCCGCGGGCACTGTCCGAAAAGGAGCTCAAAGGGGGTGAAGCCCGTGGATGCCTGGGGGCACTCTCGGACGGCGAAAAGCACGTAGGGGAGGAGGAGGTCCCAATTCCTCCCCTCCTCGTCCACCACCCAGCGTAGCATCCATTTGAGCGTCTAGTTGAATCGCTCGACCAGCCCGTCGGTTTGTGGGTGGTAGACCGGCGTCTTAAGGTGCTTCACCTGTAACAGTCAACACAGATCGGACATTAGTTTAGACATAAAAGGCGTACTATGGTCGGTCAGCATGTCCTTTGGGATCCCCACCCGACTGAACAGGAGTACCAGCTCCTTGGCGATGCTGTGGGAGGTGGCTTTGCACAGCGGCACCGCCTCGGGGTACTGGGTGGCGTAGTCGACAATGACCAGGATGTACTCATGGCCCCGGGCAGACTTGGGAAGGGGGCCCACGAGGTCCATGCCCACTCGCTCGAAGGGGACGCTGATAATGGGCAGAGGGATAAGGGGCGCCGGCGGGGGCCTCGTTGCTGGCAGAAGGCCCGGACCTCCGCGTCCATCCCGGGCCACACAAAGCGATCCCTCAGCTTCTACAGGGTGTTTCATGGCCCCAGGTGGCCGCCGAGGGGATGGGTATGAGCCAGATGCATTACTGTTTGAGTCTTTGGTTTGTGCACCACCAGTAGGTCCACCTGCTCCCCGCGGCAGCAGGCCCGCTGATAGAGGAGACTGCTCCGGACGAGAAAGTACGAGCTAGGAAGTCTCAGGTCAGGGCTCTGGTCGACTCCTTATATCACTTGCACCTGGGCCCAGCAGTGCTTCAGGCGGTCGTCCTCCTTCTGCTCCCATCCAAACTTCCCCTCCCGGTTCACCTGGTAAAAGACAGAAGACAGAGGGTTAGTGTGTTGGGGGGCCTTACCTTCCGTAGCGGCGTCTCCGTCGTCCTGGGCCAGGTAGGCCTGCCGGGCCCGGGTCCTCTTCGTGCGTCGCCGCGGCCTGCCGGACTCGATCGGCGGGCCCATCGGGAATCCTGGCCAGTCCCTTCCCAGGAGCAGGGGCACTGGGAGCTCGGGGATCAGGCCCACCTGGAGGGGCCAGACGCCGGCTTTACCCCGGATCTGGACCTCGGCTGCTGGCACTTCCCGGGTGTCCCCATGGATGCAGGTTACGGTGAGAACCCCCCCCCGGGCAAAGTCCTTTGGGTAGAATGGATGGTCAGGTGAGGGTCACCGTGCTCCCGGTGTCCAGCAGGGCGGTTACCGGGCTCCCCTCGACCCACACCGCTAGGGTGGGGCCCTCCGGCGGCTGCCGTAAATGGAGGGCACACCCCGCTAACCATGGCTTCTGGGGCGGCCTGGCGGGTTCCATCTCCGGCTCCGTGGGCATGGACTTGTCCACGGGGGTTATACGGACAGGTGATCTCCAGCAGGCCCTCCAGGTGCCGGGATGGGGTTGACGGTCGGGCCGGGGGCCAGGGGCACCAAAGGGCATGTCGGGGAGCCGCTGTTCACCTTGGCCGAGATCAAGGGTGGCCATGGTTCGCTCGAGGGCGGTTAGGAGCTCCTGGGGTGTTGCCGGTGCTTGCGCCCCTATGGCCTGGTGTTCTGTGTGGGGCAATGCCCTCAGGAAATGGTCTATGGACAGTTTTTCCGCCACCTCCTCGGTGGTAAGCCGGTCCGGCTGGAGCCACCTTTTGGTTATCTGGACGAGGGTGTTCAACTGTCCGTGTGGTCGGGCCCCCGGCCGATAGGCCCAACGATGGAACTCCGTCGCTGCCTGGTAGGGGGTTCGCCCACACCACGCCAGGACTCCCTCCTTCATCACCCCATAGTTAGCCGCCTCCTCCGGCTCGAGTGCTTCTCCCGTGAGCAGCGGGCCGAGGGCGCGAGGCCAGTCGTCCCGGTCCCATCCCTCTCGGTGGGCAATACCCTCAAAGGCCTCAAGATCTTCCTCGGGGCAGAGGGGGGGCAGCAGGCGGCGAATCTCGCGGCCCTGGTCGGGGAGGGGTACGGCGGCAGCGGGGGTCTCGGTCCTCAGGTCAACCAGCATCTGGGTTGCAACCTGAAGGCTTTCGGCGAGCTGCTGTGTAACGGCTTGCTGCCAGATGCTAGTCTCCAGCAGGTGTTTCAGTGTGGGGTCCATGGTTCTTTCTCTCTCTCTCTCGTTTTTTTTTTTTTTTTTTTTTTAGTGGTTGTTATTGTTGGTGGGTCTGTGCTCGTGCCTGCATCCTCCACCAGTGTAAGGGAATTAGCCCGGAAAAGGGCTGAGCACAGACTCACAAGAGGCAGGTTTTAGTGATCCAGTGGTTAGGGTTTTATTTTTCTATGTGGGTGCTGTCTGCAGTGAGGAGGCGTGTGTGTGTGAGTGTGAGGGGGTTTTGCGGGGGTGTGGCTGGCATTGCGACGCTCCCGAGGGCATGTCGGGGTTCCCAGGAGGTGTGTGGGGGGTTTTCCCGTGCCGTCATACACCGCCGTATGCGATCTCACCATCCGGTGGCCTCGTCCGCACTCGAACGTAGTCTGTATCTTAGCCATCCTCCTCGCGCACACTTCCGCCATGGCCTGAGTGGTGGAATTTTCCCGACAGACTCCCCAATCGCCGGCTGGTGTAGCGTCGACGGTCCCGCCCCACCGTGACGGTCCTTCCAGCTGATGGTGTGTTTGGCACGAGGCTGTCTGCTTCCTGCCTGCACGGCAGTCGGGGAAGGAGCGACTTTCTTATTATGTGCGCCGGCTATCGGTCCGTCGCGACAATATATATACACACACACACGCAGTATCTTACAAAAGTGAGTACACCCCTCACATTTTTGTAAATATTTGATTATATCTTTTCATGTGACAACACTGAAGAAATGACACTTTGCTACAGTGTAAAGTGTAGTGAGTGTACAGCTTGTATAACAGTGTAAATTTGCTGTCCCCTCAAAATAACTCAACACACAGCCATTAATGTCTAAACCACTGGCAACAAAAGTGAGTACAACCCTAAGTGAAAATGTCCAAATTGGGCCCAAGGTGTCAATATTTTGTGTGGCCACCATTATTTTCCAGCACTGCCTTAAGCCTCTTGGACACCAGAGCTTCACAGGTTGCCACTGGAGTCCTCTTCCAATCCTTCATGACAATATCACATCACAGAGCTGGTGGATGTTAGAGACCTTGTGCTCCTCCACCTTCCGTTTGAGGATGCCCCACAGATGCTCAATAGGGTTTAGGTCTGGAGACATGCTTGTTCAGTCATCACCTTCACCCTCAACTTCTTTAGCAAGGTTATCATGCTGGAATACTGCCCTGTGGCCCAGTCTCCGAAGGGAGGGGATAAGGTTCTGCTTCAGTATGTCACAGTACATGTTGACATTCATGGTTCCCTCAATGAACTGTAGCTCTCCAGTGCCAGCAGCACTCATGCAGCCCCAGACCATGACACTCCCACCACCATGCTTGACTGTAGGCAAGACACACTTGTCTTTGTACTCACCTGGTTGCCGCCACACACGCTTGACACCGTCTGAACCAAATAAGTTTATCTTGGTCTCATCAGACCACAGGACATGGTTCCAGTAATCCATGTCCTTAGTCTGCTTGTCTTCAGCAAACTGTTTGCGGGTTTCTTGTGCATCATCTTTAGAAAAGGCTTCCTTCTGGGACGATAGCCATGCAGACCAATTTGATGCAGTGTGCGGCGTATGGTCTGAGCACTGACAGGCTGACCCCCCACCCCTTCAACCCCTGCAGCAATGCTGACAGCACTCATACGTCTATTTCCCAAACACAACCTCTGGATATGACTCTAAGCACGTGCAATCAACTTCTTTGGTCCACCATGGCGAGGTCTGTTCTGAGTGGAACCTGTCCTGATACAACCGCTGTATGGTCTTGGCCACCGTGCTGCAGTTCAGTGTCAAGGTCTTGGCAATCTTCTTATAGCCTAGGCCATCTTTATGTAGAGCAACAATTCTTTTTTTCAGATTCTCAGAGTGTTCTTTGCCATGAGGTGCCATGTTGAACTTCCAGTGACCAGTATGAGGGAGTGTGAGAGCGATATATATACACACACACACACACAATATAACTGAAGGACAGCAGGCAATAAAGTAGCTAAAGAAGGGCTAAAAGGAAGAAGCAAACAACAACATATAGCAACTTACCATGTGAAAACTACTTAATGCGTTTCCCTAAAGTCACACAAGTAAAAAATTTGGTAGTACGTAAAATGTTTTCATGTGTCATGTCAATACCAGAATTGGCATCCAACTACAACACCCATAACACCACATGGCCTACAAACATGGCCATCCATGTTTGTAGGCCAACACACACACGCGCACACACACACACACAGCGTTCCAACTCATCTGATTACAGATCACAGACACCTAGACTCAATCAAACCACCACAGTATAAAAGGACTCTCATTTCATTCACTCAATGCAAAGTGTTTGTGCTGTGTTTTTGTACCAGTTGTTACAATGCAATTTATTTTGTCATACTCTGTTAAAAAGAGTAAATAATAATCTAGTTCTGGTTTTCTTGTTTTTACTCTTTGACAAGGCCAGTTTAGGTGGTTTGCACATTGCCTGACCATTGCCTGTTCTTTGAGTTTGTTTTTGTCTCACATTTTGTCTCTGTCTGCAAGCTTTACAAAGCTGATGTTGCATCAGTATTTGCTGCCTGGCAACATGCTTGTTTGCTGATCACAGTAGCAAATCTTATTTGAAGATTTCTGCTTGTATAACCTTTGTTACAGTAACAGAGTGTATTTAATAAGATGAATGTTTAAAAATGCTTTAAAAAGCCTAATGTGCCCCTGAGGCCTGTTTCATGAAACAAGTTGAACAAACTGAGTTGCGGAGTACGTTTTGAGTTGACAAAACCAAACAAATCTAACCTGGGACACTTAAGGTTATCAAGTTTCATGACGCTCATTATAAACTTTCTCAGTCAACCCAGGTTTTAACCCAGAATCAAGATTTATTCAATGTGCACGTGCATATAAAAGCCAGACATTTGCAGCAAACAGCCAATAGTGTTCAACATGGAAAAAAGCAGGTGTGCATACTTCCGGTTGAAGAATAAGAAATTATTTTGCGGAAATATGAGAAATTTAAACCTACACTAACCGCAAAAAGCAACACTGTTGCGACTGTCAAAGCTCAGGAAAATTGCTGATTATGTAAATGTGTAAGATTACTATTATAGGCTTACAATGAGAAGGAACAGATTGAAAACTTATAACCCCAACAAATTTCATGTAATTTTGTTGAATATAAATGTAACTTTCAAGAAACTTTTAATAAAATAAATATAAATTTGTGAAAATATATTAGGACAGGAATAATGGCACCACATACAAATATTTACTACTCGCAAAGAACCGCAAATTCAATACATACAGTTTGCGGTACAGGAAGAGATTTGGCTTCTGCGTGTCAGATTTTTAATGTGCGGCTCAAGAAGCCAGCAGAGATAAACTATACCATCTGCAGAAACTATTTTTCGTACAGATGGTCATCTGGAAAAGCCAGGGGATTGTGTTGGCCCTTAAAAATTATTTTCCTTCGAAGTGTACTACTTATTTGCACTCAGAGCTACATAGGATTCCCACAAATGGTGAAGACTTTGCTATAAACACTAAAGGGTTAACTTGCAGGTGTCAGATTTATATCACCACTGATTAGTCCAAGTTGGGTTTAAGTTTTCTTACCCAGAATAAAACCTGCTCCGGAGCAGGTTAGCTGTGTCGTGTAAGTTACCGTGGTGATGAAACCCACTAAAAAACCCAATCTACCTTGTTGAGAACGACAAAACAAACTAAACTCAAACTAAATGCAAACTTACCTGGGTAGCCACCAAAACCGGCTTTGTGAAACAGGCCTCTGGATTGCTCATGCAAGAAATAGGTAGGCAAATTCATCAGTGATAGATACCATTTCCACAGTTGTATTCGGTTAGTCTTGACTGAGAGAAATAAATTATTCTCTTGAATTGTGTATGATAGATGGTTGTGCAAGACGTATAGTACTGTGCAAAACACACATGCAAAGAAATGCTGTACAGCAAAGATGCCTTCAAACAATCAAATTAAATGTTTCTATATTTAAAAATACTATAAAGGGCAGTAAACAGAAATAAATTAAACAAAGTCAATATTTGGTGTGTCAACATTTTGATTTAAAAGTTTATTAGTAGTCTCAGGTACAATTTGTGCAGTTTTATCATACAGAACCAGTCACAGTTCTTATGGAGACTTTGACTTTCACACTTGCTTCTCATTTTTGCAGCAAAACCCAGCAGCCTTCATTATGTTTTTTGTCTGAAAAGTATTCTCTTACATAATATGCAGCTTTCTTTACTGACATACAAACATTTTTCTGTAACATTTAATTTTAGCTGGAAAACTAATGTTTGGAAATCTAAAATATGTTTTGTACTAACTCAATTATGTACAAGTCATAAAATAAAAATCTATAACAAAGTCTGTATAAAAAAATATATATATAGGGTGCCTGTTACAGCCTAGTCTAGGTCTGACTCGCCAGGCAAAACACAAAGAATCAATCCCAGAGGAGCCCCAAAACCTGCTACGGCTCAGTCTAGGTTAGGCCGTACAGAGTAACCAGCTCAGGATTCAATGGAATTGACTTTTAAAAATGAGGGAGCCAGGAATAACACAAATAGGGTTGTTCAAAAAACTTGTGGTATATTGTAACACACAATTATATACCTATAACTGTACAAATGAACCAAACCAGGCATAACTTCAGGGTGGGCCAAGGCCAAAATAAGAAACAAAAAGAATTCTATTGTAAGGTAGCTAGCTTACCTAAAAGAAAAATAAAAGAAAATACAAGTACTTCCCTAACTACCTAAGCCAAAAACATAGATAAAAGGACACTCTCCCTAAAGAAATGGCAGCCACACCCCTATTGCCAGTGAACCAAGTGAACATATATACAATGGTGAATAGAATACACATTAACAGGTACAACCAAACTCAAAGTCAAAAACCAGGCAAAAGTCAAAACCAGAACAGCAGTCAGAATATAGCATACAAGCAGCACAACCAAACAAACGCTCTCTAACCACCAACACATGTAACCACCTCCAACATCCCACCCGATTCTCACTCCTCTTCCTCTTTATATATGGTTGTCAATCAGTGATGTCAACCTGGGAGGCAGGAGCAAGGCAGGCTAGGGCAGGCTGGAAACTCTGGGAAGGAGTTTGGACCTGCACGCAAAATATGGCACAGCACACAAAAAAAAATCCTTCCCATCCCAAAGATAGCGGGTTGTAACAGTGCCTAAGACTTTTGCACAGTATGTATATGTCCTATTAGTAATTATTTATTTTGCTTTAGCATTACTTTACATTTATTTATCGTAGCCAGTCCACCTACTTGCATGTTTTTGGGAGGTGAGATATAATAGAGAAACCAGAGGACATGGGGTCAGCATGCACAGAAACTTCACACTGTCACCCAAGGTCAAGATCAAACCTGGGACCCAGGAGCTGTAAGATGGCTCACAGGTTCCCAAAGTTCCCAAGCAAGCAGCTTGAATTTTGTACAAGAAAACTGGAAATCTGTGAATGAGCAGCATTAATTGAGTGTTCACATGTATTTTGTATAAGAACAGTAGAAATTTAGAGAGGAAGGAATCCTTTGCATTGAATAAACTGTTGCATTCTCAACTTTGGCAGTAAAATAAAGCCACACAAAATTTCTACCGTGATGCACAAAGTGCAAAGATGCACTGAGACTGTCTTTTGTAAAGTTGGCAATATCCGACCAGAATCCCCAGACATTTTTTTGCCTAATAAAGGGAATAAATAAATGGATGGGCTGTGCTTCTTCTAGCTTCTTGCGACAAGTTATTTGGGCAGCTTTTGTGCCCAAGGTAGGTTTCTGCTTCATTGCCTAGAACTTAGTCTAAAAAAATAATAATAATAAATTTTAGGGTAATGGTTCTCTATATTATAAATAGACTGTTGGCAAAGATAATAAATTTATTTTATGAAAGCAAAAACAAAATGATTCACTCTTTTCTGTATCTACATGTGAATACAATCAAATTGGAGCTATAAAAATAGCTTAAGTGAAACAGTATATTTAATGTGTATCATCATGATTGCAGGTTCTATGGAATTAAACGTTTTTTTTTTTTTTTTTTTAATAGCCTGGTGTGAATTAGTGCATATATTTCATATTCAAGTAAAGTTACAACCATTATATACACTATACAATCATCCAATTTTTTGGTCTCATTTTCAAAGGATTATTTTTGTTAATGCAGATGGAAAATTATGTGATTCTCTCTGTTCTGTGCGGGCACGGGTAAATCAGCATCAGTGACTCAGCTGTGGATGAACTTTCATTACTTCAGTGTTTAGCCTGCTTCCACTCCAGTCTGTGGCTGTGCTTTCTACTGAGATACAGTATATGCAAATTTTAACAAGTCCTGTCTCCTTATCACACTCCAACACTGATACTCCTCAGAGACCCATAGCTGCACTAAATCAAGAAAATCCCTTGTTCTCACTGGGACCCAGAATTAAAAAATAGTCTGATTAAATATTCAAAGAGACTTGCAACAGAGAGCAAGAAAAAAAAAGTAATTGTTGAGATTACAGGCCAGAATGGAATGGTAATTCATATCTGGTGCTTTCAATTTGCCTGCAGTGTTCCTGAGTATTTAATGTATTATGCTGCATTTGTTATTTTACTGGAACTGTAATTTTGAAAACTGATCTTGTTTTACATTTGTCATATCTGTAATTGTGAACTGGGTTAAGAAATCGCTAAATGTGTTTAAAAGAGAGTTGTTAAACCTGCCATTTTAAAATTAAGTCAAGCCATGAACACGCACCTGAAGACCCATGCTAAAAACATCTCTAGGGTTCACCCTGGAGTCTCCCTATCATGTGTTGCTCATTTTTGATTATTACTGCAGTACTGTTTCATTCCTTGTATGCAGAGCCATTTTTCTGACCAGGAAGATTAAATGTAAAATAGATAAGTAAAGTTTGCCATGATAAACTTTGATGTTGGCTTGAGAAAGCAAGCCTGAAAGATAGAGTGCCAATGGTTATAGAGCTGATTAGATAGATAGATAGATAGATAGATAGATAGATAGAGTTGGATGGGTAGATGGGTGGGTGAATAGATAGATAGGCAGATAGATAGATAGATAGAAGATTTTAAGACTCTTAGACAGATAGGTTGCTATGTGGTTGCTAGGGCATTCTGTGTGGCTGCAGGGGCATTGCTAGGCATTTGCTAGGGTGTTATAGATGGTTACTATGCGGTTGCTAGGATGTTATGGGTGGTTGTTAGGCATTTGTTATGGCATTATGGGTGGTTGTTAGGGTACTCTGGGTAGTTGCCAGGCTGTTGATAGGGTGCTAATATTTTGAGATATTGGATTTTTGATTTCCATGAGCTTTATTGCATTATGTTGTCACTTATTGTCTTGAAATTATTATTTTTGTAATTCTTGTACATTTTTGTCATTTCTGCACATATGTACACTTTTGTTTACATAGCAGTGATGTATCTATTGTATTCCTGTCTTGTTTGTAATCTGCAGGAGAGCATTCAAGAAAGTTTTTCATTGTACTTTGTACACAGTATTTGTACAAAAACGACCTTGACATTGATATTTGAGTTGGCCAGATCAGCCTTAAGAACACCCTCCAGGAGGTAGTCATAGCTGTGTCAGTCAACAATCAAGAGAAGACTTCACCAGAGTCAATACAGTGGGTTTACTATAAGATGTAAAACTTTGGTAAGCCTAAAAATCAGGTAAACCAGATTAGAGTTTGCCAAAAATATCTCCTAAAAAAGACTGTACAGTTCTGAAACAAGATCCTATACAAAGATGAGACAAAGATCAACTTAAACCAGAATGACAGGAAGAGTATGGAGAAGGGAAGAAACTGCTCATGATCCGAAGCATACCACTTCATCTTATGCCATGGGCATGCGTATCTGCCAATGGAACTGGTTCCCTTGTATCATTGATGATGTGACAGCTGACAGAAGTGTCAGGATGAACTGTGAAGTGCATATGGATACATTATCTGCTTAGATTTACCCAAATGCTTCAAAACCTTTTGGATAATGCGTCACAGGGCAGCTGGGCAGTGACCCGAAGCATATTTTGAAGGTAACCCATGAAGGCAAAGAAGTGGAATGTTCTGCATTGGCCTGCAAGTCAATCACCTCACCTGAATCTAAATGAGCTTGTATTACACTTGCTGAAGTCAGAACTGCCCCAAGAACAAGCAGGGATTGAATACAGCTGTAGTAAAGGCCTGGCAGAGCATCACTAGGGCATCTGGTGATGTCTATGGGTTCCAGACCTATATAAAAGTGCTGCAATTCCTACATGGTTCACCAGATTTGCATGTAAATACCCTTAAATTAAAATTGAAAGTCTGTACTCACATTATTTAATGCAAACTCCAATATACTGTGGTAGCCAGCTATAATAATACAATTTTGTAATAATAATACTACAAGTTTGTAAATGTCCAAATATACTCGGCAAAAAAAAGAAACAACCCTTTTTCAAGCGACTTTATTTTAAAGATAATTTTATAAGATCCAAATAAGCTTTACAGATGTTTATTGGAAAGGGTTTAAACAATATTTTTCATGCTTGTTCAAGGAATCATAAGCAATTTTTATTGCACATGCACCTGTGGAACAGTCCTTAAGACATTAGCAGATTAAGGACACAATTAAAATAACTTAGGGCACTAAAGAGACCTTTCTACTGACTCTAAAAAACACCAGAAGAAAGATGCCTAGGGTTCCTGCTCACCTGCATGAACATGCCATAGGCCTGCTGCAGGGAGGCATGAGGACTGCCGATGTGGACAGAGCAATAAACTGCAATATAAGATGCCTAAGACAGTGCTACAGGGAGACAAGAAGGACAACTGATCATCCTCACAGTGGAAAATTACATGTAACCATGTTCCCCACCAGATGTGATCGAGAACTTGCAAATTAATTGGTGGAAGAGTGGGGTAACATCTCACAGCAAGAACTACCAAATCTGGTGCAGTCCATGAGGGTGAGATGCTCTGTAGTACTTAAAGCAGCTGGTGGCCACACCAGATGCTGACTGTTACTTTTGATATTGACCCCCCCTTTGCTCAGGGACTCATTATTCCATTTCTGTTCGTCAGATGTCTGTGAAAAATGTTCTGTTTAGGTCTCAGTTGTTGAATGTTTTTATGTTAATACAAATGTTAAAGAAATTTGCTGGAAATTAAAGCAGTTGAATGTTAGAGGACTCTTTTCTGAGTATACTTATGGACTTGAAAATTCATTAACTATCTCCTTGAGACCTCTTCAATACATTCTTATTGAATATGTGGGGGGTTTTGTTTGTTTTTAAAAGTTTTATTATTGCATTTAATTTTGTCTGTCATCAGTATAGCTTTCTACTCTGAGTATACCATACTTTTGCTTTTAGAGAAAACCCTATTACTCTCCATCAATGACTTCTGTAGATAGCAAATTTTGCTTTGCATAGCCACCTGTGTTCCACCCTCTTAAGCATGCACTGTGTGGCATTCCCAAGTGGAGGGAAACATTTATCCCAAATTTAGTAAATCCAACTACACCACCCCTGGGGAGAACCAGGGAAATACTCCCAAATAAAAAGGCACACAAGTTCTACCAATCAGGGCAAGGAACATGAGAGCGAGACAAGTATAAATATAAAAACTATATTTTATTATGACACTTAATCATTAAAACTTAACATGCAAGTATAAAATTGCTCTACCATGAAGCACAATAAGGATTTTTTTTAAACTAAGCACTATGAACAAGGCAGGCCAACTACAGCTCGGGAGGTCATCCAAACCCATTGCAAGTCACACCAAAATCATCAAGCACTACCTACACCATAAGGAAGTTGTTGTGTTGGCACACTGGGCACATTGTGAAGCACACCACCGAATAAATGCAGCTAGCCTCCCCTGTTCCACCAAGACTCACTGGCTCCTGGAGAGAAAGAAGACATCGGTTAACTCAAAATTACACAAAATACTAAACAATAAACAAAAAGAAACAAATTACAGACACCATGGGGTGGTGGCTGGATCACCCAGACCCATTAACACCACCACATGAAATAGAGGCAGTTAACAGCACCTAAGCAGAACCAGAATTATGGTAGACAGTACAAATGAAAAATATAGCAACTATAGCATGGAGACAGCAAGGCTTAACATACACCCTCTCAGTAGTAAGGTGGTTGTGTGGAACAAACCTGAAACAGGTGTGAGGCTGGAAAACACTAATTTACCGCCTCTCAGACTACATGTGGTTAAAAAACATAAACCAGACATACAGCCAAAACTAAAGTAAAACAAAACATTGAAGTAAAGCAAAACAAAATCAGGTAAAGCAAGACAGATCGGGTGAAACAAAACAGCGGGTGAAACAAAACAGCAAGTAAAACAAAACAGCAAGTAAAACAAAACAGCAAGTAAAACAAAACAGCAGCGGCGTCACATGTAGCGTCTTCGGCTAGGGATTTGTTTTAGAGAAGACTTAGATGCTCAACTCCCCACTCTCACCTTAACACAAAGATCAGAGTGTCAACCTAAATCTACCAAGTCCTAATGTGAAAAAGGGAGAAATGCACTTACCATTGGGTTGAACAAAACACCAGACACGAAGTGGTATAATTACTCACAGGTACCGCGGCTCGACATACATCTACATATCATTCAGCCACTGGCTAAATGTTGCGATCACTGAACGCGATCTCCGCCACCAACTTGCCACATTAACCTTGAAACGTTCACCTCATTCAAACGTGCACCGTGAGTAAAGCCTGAACTTGCCTGAACGGAAATGGGAACCGGAAATGTCAGGGGAGTAAGGAACTCTGAATCACCAAGACACCTATGCGCCTACCAAAATAAGGGTCCTGAAATAGTCGGGTAGCTCCCACCCTATTGGTCTGACGAAGCCATACCCCGAGCAGAACCAATAGGATAGTTCAATCGCTTACCCTGCCACAACTGGAAAACATGTTTCTGGAAAAACAAACAAACAACCACATAATATGTAATTGTTCTTCTCACATCATCAGTGTACCATAATGGAATTTGCATGTTTTTAAATGTCTTGAGGTCCAAAAGGCAGCACATACTAGCAATGACTCAGATATTATAACACGACTCAATCACAATGCTTCAACTCCTTCTTACAACCATGTGTTTCTAAGTGTTTGTGGAGTATGAGTATTTTCCACTGTTTCATTTTGCATTTGCCATCTCACTGCTTGTCATATGCACGAAGCAGTGGCAAAGCAGCAGCATTACTGCACATATATTATTCACCAGGCAAAGGCTAATAGCTCAGTTGGAGTTGCTGACACTGAGGTTTTATTTCCAGCCTTTTGATTTTTCATTCCAAATTTAAGGCACTGACAGAAGCAGTTGTACACACACACACACACACACACACACACACACACACACCATGTCCACTTACATAGAAGGTGCAGTAAGTCTCCATATTTGGTCAGGCTCATTATGGTATACACACTGTTCTCAACAGCCTGGAAAACCTTTGTAGCTAAAACTGTATGTTTTATTTTTATTTATTTATTTATTTATTTTTATCACTGGCCTTCATCAGGGCATATAGTGGTACTTGAAAGTTTGTGAACCATTTGGAATTTTCTATATTTTTGCATAAATATAAAATTAAACATCATCAAATTTTCACACAAGTTCTCAAAGTAGACAAAGAGAACTCATTTAAACAAATGAGAAAAAAATTATGAGTGGCATAATCTGAGTGGCAAAAGTATGTGAACCTTTGCTTTCAGTATCTGGTGTGACCCCCTTGTGCAGCAATAACTGCAGCTAAAAAATTCTGGTAACTGTTGATCAGTCCTGCACGTTGACACATTGTTTTTTAATGTTGCTTTGCTTCCTGGATTTTGCATTTTTGGATTTTGTCTCTGTATTGTTGTTTTCTTATCGTCTGACTTTCTACCTGTCCCTGATTGAGTTTGCCTCACATTTTGGATTTGTTTGCCAGATTCATTAAAGGGGTCATGACATGATTTTTAATGTTTTCCTTCTGTTTGGGCGTATAATGTATCTGTTTGTGCTTGTATAAGCTCTGCAAAGTCCCGAATTAATTACAAGTAATCTATTATATGTTGGTTGCTAAGTTTTTCTGTAATTTTAGGCTACTGTTTCCAACAATAGGTTTATGTTTATTGGCTGCTTGTCATGTCGACGCTGGAGTCAGCATCCAACTACACTTTGCACTTCACAAAAACACATGGCCTACAAACATGGCCACTGATTACTACAACACCCAGACTCTCTCATGTTCCTACTCACCAGATTACTGATTACACACATCTGGACTCATACAACCACATCACAGTGACAGGCCAAAAGGACTTTCAGTTCTCTCCATCATTGCAAAGTATATGCTGTGTCATTTTGTACCAGTCAATACCAAGCCTTTGAATTACTGATTATCTCCCTGGTTTTGATCTAGTTCTGGTTATCTTGTTTTTGATCCTGCCTAGTTTAGTTTATGTTGTTTGTTCATTGCTCTCACCCATGCCTGATTATTGATTCTTCCTTTTGGATTACATCTCTGTTTTGTTTGCGACTAGTTCAATAAACATTGAAGGCCCACACTTGCATCCATACCTGCTTCCTGACAGAATACTTCATATTTCCATGGATGTAGCAGGTAATGATGAGTGGTGCCATGCACTAGCCACACAGGGCTGCTTCATAAGAGAGCAACAGCAGATCAACATGTTGACCTCACAGCACTGAGCCATCTCTCCAGCAACACCAGTTCCACCACCAGCTGCCTCTCCATCTGCATCCCCGCTCATCGCTTGCCCTGAGAAGTATACCCGCAGCCCAGCAGGCTGCAAGGGTTTCATACTATAGTGCTCACTGTACTTTGCTGATCAAGAGGTTGTCCTAGACAGCACCAAAGTCACCCAGTTCATTAAAGTGCTAGAATGGGCGATGGCTAACTGTAACCAAGCATACAGTCTCCTACGATGGCTTCTTAGGGCTTTTCCAGCAAGTGCTACACCATTCACCTAAGGGCAAAGAGACTGGTGAGCAACTCATAGCTCTCAAACAATGTACCCAGAGTGCTGCAGAGTATGCACTCTTCTTCTGCACATTGGTGGCAGGTAGTGGCCGAAATGAGCCAGCCCTCAAGGTCGTCTATGGTCAAGGGCTGAATGAGGACCTGCTCACCTAACTGGCATGTTGCAACAACCAGATAACCACTGACGCTTTGAATGGCAAGTCCATCTGACATGACTGCCTGATCAAAAACTGCCAAGCTGTGAAAGTGCCATTCCTGTTTCTAAACTCCAGGCCACATAACCCATGCAACAGATGAATCTTGTTGATGTGAGACACCTATGGCATCACAAAGAGAAACTATAATTTTACTGCAGCAACCCCCAACAACAAATTGCCCAATGCTCCTCTTGATTCTCCACCAATATTACACAGCCCCATGCTGAGCAAGCAGTCTCCAAGTCTCACTCCACCACAGTGAATCCTGCCAATTTCTTCTCTCACAACAATTTTATACTTCCTGTTCAGATCACACACTTAGGAAATCTCTATTCTGTTTTAGCACTGATTGACTCTGGTGGTGGGGAATTTCATCGATGACACCCTCACTGAGAAACTCCAGCTGCCCTTTCTACCACTGCAACATCCCTTAAAAATCCAGGCGCTGGACAGAGGACCCATCGGGGCAGGGTCAGTAACCCAAGGCACCAAACTAATTATCCTCTATGTCAGCAATCATGGCGATGTTCGGGTTTTAAAAGAAGGAATGTGAAACCATGTGCTGGTCTGCACATTGTACACTCAGTCTAGGTGGTTTCCACCTCTATCGAAAGCCCAGAAACCACAGCCCAAATGATCAGACCTCCAGAATACCAGGAGTACAGTGAGTTATTTAGCAATGCTAAGGCCAGTGGCCTTCCTCCTCATTGGCCCTATGACGGTGGTATTGGTTTGCTGATTGGCGCTACACCCCCTCTCTGTATTTATCTGTCAAGAAGACACAAGCTATGGAGTAATTCATTGAGGAAACTGTCAAACAGGGGTATATATGCCCCTTGACCTCGCCAGATTCTTCTTGGTAGAGAAGAAAGGAGGTGGGCTACAACCATACATTGACTAACATGGGATAAAGTATTGCTATCCCTTGCCAATGGTCCAGCCACCCTAGAACCCTAGCATGAACATATTTGTTTACTCAAGCCTACCCTGACTAGATTCTGTTCTACTACTTCGCAGTCATAATTATCTTTTTTCTCCCTCTCTCCTTTCGCCGAGCCCCACACGAATTTATGGAGATACTAGAAATCCAGATCCTTTCTGCCTCTGGATGGAGCTCAAATCTTCTCTAATTCCAGACTGCTGGGACTACGGCTGCTCTTAACGCCATACAGACTTCATATAAATCCATAATGAACTTTTTCACACTATCTGTTGTTACCCAGATGAGGATGGGTTCCCTTCTGAGTCAGGTTCCTCTCAAGGTTTCTTCCTCTTAAAACATCTTAGGGAGTTTTTCCTTGCCACCGTCGCCACTCAGTGGCTTGCTCAGTTGGGATAAATTCGCACCTTTAATATCTGTATACCATGTTGATATTTCTGTAAAGCTGCTTTGAGACAATGTCTATTGTAAAAAAGCGCTATACAAATAAAATTGAATTGAATTGAATTGAATTGATTGACTGCATCGATTAGATCAGGGTTTATTTGTACTGAATGACCGTGTTCATTTAGGTTATTATGTAACTCTAACAGACATTGATTTAATTCAGAAAATATATCATTTGGCGTCACCGTTGTGTTTGATACGACGTGATTTGGACTCTGATTAGGTCTCTCACTAACGACTTGGTGTGACGGAATTAAACTTTCGTTCAGCCGGTTGATCGCTTCAGTTAAACATGGGTTCAGGGGTGTGTGCGAATCATTTGAAAAACTCTGGTTTCCGTCATAAAAGAAATCATGCGATAATGGAGAATTTTCGGTTCTCTTTTTTTTAGTCTCCATATCCGAACTGCATTTCAGTCGTTTCTGCGCCATATCTATCATACAATTTTCTAATCAACTTTATGCTCACTGTGAGACATCTATTCACATTTTCAAGCGTGCTGTACAGTAAAGGGATAAAATCTGTACCTCGACCAGAATCAAGTGTATAATCAATCTGTCCAAAGTTTTCCAATAAATCAGTCTTTGCTTCGAAGAATTCACGCCACACTGCGCAGATCTGTTGTAGTTCGATGTCTTGTTGAATGTCGGTTTCCGAGATGATTTCCTCTTGGTCTTCTATTGCATCACTCGTATCTATAAGTCACAGAACATGTGAAAGAGCTTTTATTTTATTTTTTTTTGTGCTGTGTAAATAGAAGGTAAATATACAACAACTCACCTGAAATATCTCCGTCGTAATCACTGTTAGTCACGTTTCCCTCAAATTCTGAATTTGATACAAACAATGTTATATTCACGTATGAAAGACTTTTACAGCATGAAACATTCATAATTTTATGTTATGACTTACAAGTGGAACTCAGATTCAAAAGGTCCTGAGTGGTTGTTTCGGGAATCTCATCATCAGAAATAATCACCAAGCTGTCTATAAAACAGTAAAACATACTTTTAATAACTTAACATTCTCATTTTAGATCACTACATAGATCTAAGAGACAAATTTTAATTACCTATACACTAGAATCAGATGAGCTTAACTCGGTCTTGCACTGTAATATAAATGTAATGAATATTTACATTTTAGATAAAGTATCGTACCAGATTACATAATGACCAGATAAGGATGATGATTTTTGTACTCAGAAAGATTAGTTCTAAGTTTATATCAATATCATTGCCTACTGGATAATTACATAAACATTGTATTTCAATTTATATTTAACTATTAATTGATTAAAAAACAAATTTTTACCTTATCCATGGTGTCTGGAAGTAGTGAAGGATAGACTCTGGAAATTCTGTTGAACTTTGCCTATGTTCAAACTTTCGAAGTAGTGAAGAACTGACTCTGGAAATTCGGTCGAACCTTTTCCGATGTTAAAACTTTCGAAGTGCTCGACTTTATAAACAGGTTCGTATGCATTCGAGTGTGTGTGTGGGGTGTGTTTGTGCTCGGGAATGCATCAGAACGGGGTTTTACGTTGTTGACCTTTTGACCTAGGCCTGACTCGGAGTGCTTCATATTCTACGTGAAAGGAAAAGATCGTGTGTCCCGGGACCGAGAACTTGAAAAGCAAAACGGTTCCTTTTTCTGCATCAAAAAAAAACCTGGCTGTACATCCGTTTGACATTACCCAATATTGAATCTTTTCATGTTCTAACATTTTTTCTATTCTTCCCAAAAAAGGGTGAGCTTTTTTCGGCGCGTTAGGACAAACATCAGCCATGTTGTAAGATCGCACACGTTGTTCTAAGTACAGAGTATTATAAAACCTAGAGGGATGCTCGACTTTTATAAGCAGGTTCGTATGCATGCGTTTGTCTGTACGTGCACGTGTGTGTGTGTGTGTGTGTGTGTGTGTGTGTGTGTGTGTGTGTGTGTGTGTGTGTGATATTTTTGTTTGGATGTGGGATACACATGGCCGTACCATGTATGGTAACGTTTCTGTCACGAATGGATTTGAACCCGATTTAACATAACTATATATATTTTTATGACCTACCTCAGAGAGTTTCATATTCTATGTGAAAAGAAAGAACATGTGTGTGCAACTTGTGTGGGTGGAAAACACATGGTCGTACCATGTATGGTAACGAATGGATGTGAACCAGATTTAACATAACTATACATATTTTTATGACCTACCACAGAGTGTTAGAAGGACCATGTGTGCAACGTGTGTGGGGCGGAAAACACATGGCCGTACCAGGTATGGTCATGAATGGATGTGAACCAGATTTAACATAACTATACATATTTTTATGACCTACCACAGAGTGCTAGAAGGACCATGTGTGCAACGTGTGTGGGGCGGAAAACACATGGCCGTACCAGGTATGGTCACGAATGGATGTGAACCACATTTAACATAACTATATATATTTTTATGACCTACCACAGAGTGTTAGAAGGACCATGTGTGCAACGTGTGTGGGGTGGAAAACACATGGCCGTACCAGGTATGGTCATGAATGGATGTGATCCAGATTTAACATAACTATATATATTTTTATGACCTACCGCAGAGATTTTCATATTCTATGTGAAAAGAAAGAACATGAGTGTGCAACTTGTGTGGGGTTGAAAACATATGGCCGCACCATGTATGGTAACGAATGGATGTGATCCAGATTTAACATAACTATTCATATTTTTATGATCATGACCTTTGATCTAGATATAGAGAGTTAGAATGTGTATCTTTTTGACCTTTGACCTATACCTGTCAAAACTACGGTTACAATATATACAAAGTATCTCTCTCTCCTGATTCTTGTGCTCCAGGGATGACTGTATCCATGGAAAGCAGAAGAGATTTTACAAGTAATTGTAACCTGTATAATAGAGGATTCATTTGCCTAAGGATATTAAAGAGATCAATTAAATCTGGACATTTTTAATGTAGCCTGAGCCGGAGGTCCCTTATGGACAGCCAGACCATCTGGGCTGGGCATAGTTGTGAATGTTGTCTTCTGTCTGCCTGTGCTTTCAATCTGTAGTAGGCCTCTGTAGATGGATGTGCACTGACTCCCAGGTGTGCTTGCTGTGGCACATCCAATTACCTACTCCTGGCACATAGGTTCTCACCTGGGATGTGCCTGGATAACATAAAACAGACTGTAAGGGTCTCACTGCTGTGGATGTGTGTATTAGAGTATTCTGAGCATAACCTGATCGGGACAGGAACTAACTGTTGTGTGTTACTACAATATGAGGAAAAAAAGAAAAAAAAAATCAGGTACTGTTGTAGTATGAAAGATGAGAGATAACCAGGGTTGAGAGGGTTACTTTAAAAATGTATTCTCTTACAGGTACAAATTACTTCAGAAAAAAATTTAATCAGTAATGCAATCCAAATATCACAATATGAACATAATGTAATCTGATTATTTTTGGATCACTTCAAGGTCACATATGTAAATAAAGACAAGAGAAAAGCAATATGGTCTAAAATACTTTTGACCACCAGTAAGTTAGCATTCATCACTATTTAGCATTAATGCTGCTGAAAATGCCTAGCTGAGTTTGTGATATTTAGGCAGGGAGCTCTCGAAAATGTATTCATTGGAAAACAGTAACTCAGCAAGTGATAATTAACTTTACCTATTCCGACGACTTCAAAAATGAATATCTCTCCACCAGTAGTTGGTGTGTGGTGGGGGTTCTGGTGCACTATGGCTGCCGTCCCATCATCCAGGATGCTACACACTGGTGGTGGTTGAGGAGACTTCCCTCCCCATACAATGTAAAGCGCTTTGAATGCTTAGAAAAGCGCTATATAAATCTAAAGAATTATTATTATTTATTATTATCATCATCATGTACTGCTTCTCCAGTGTTAGCGTTACACTACTAGTGTCATGTGTTTATGTTGGCTGTGAAATATTGACTGAGGTTATTCTATAATTCTCTGGGTCTGCATCTTATGAGGCTCCGAGTTACGGTTAGGTAGGTATATTATGTCACCTATCACAGTAGGGAAGATTGATGCTACGTAGACGCTCACCTCAGTTGATAACATTACTTTAGCATACAGATAGTGGTAATGTTAGACATTCCCATTACCTTTTTGAAAGTTAACGATAACGTAGCATTACAGCTATTCACCGTGATATAATACTGAGAGTGGGTTAATGTTAACTACATTTAGCAAGAGTTTTGGACAAGGCAAGCTGTAGTAATTAGCATTAGGTGGAGGGGTTAGGGTCATGTTTCTTCATGCATTCAGTGAATGTTAATGCTGGTTAACAGGTACAGACAGTCAGTGGCTAACGGAACTTAACTATCTCAGTAATGTCAAGGTCAAAAGAGAGGACAGGGTTTAGATTGTAATGCTTTCCACTTTCTACTTTCTGTAATGTTAGTTGACTTAATTAGGTTGTGCAAAAAAAAAAAAAATGGTGCTGAGGTGCTAACAGGTATGTATATATATTCACCAATTAGCTAGATTTTCCTGGTGAGTCTACATGGAGGTCACATTTCCAAAATGCCTTTGGGCTTCAACTGAGAAATTGCGTTACAGAATCCCAAATTGTGAAGCTCAAAGGCATTTGTCCATATTTTGTAGCTAGCAATTAACCAACACTCTTTTAGCTAATTTATAGCTTTTCAAATGGAAGGGAGTGGGACTCCTGTTTTCCCAGATGGCAGGGAGATTTGTAAGAAGATGCATCAACTCCAGTTCTTACATCTGTCAAATGTTTAAATGATTTTAATAAATGTCACCTGAATTAAATGCAATTGTTTGTTTATTTTGTGAGCATTTTAGAATTTTAGCATACAAAGAAATTGCATTATAACATAATTGTTGGGTAAAAAGTATCAACAAAACATCTCTGTGTTGTTTAGTGCTATTTTTTTTAACACACAGCATGTGTTAAATGTACTAATACACTGATTGTGTTGAAAGCAACATAAAATGTGTTGTCCTTAACTAGACACGCAGGTGTGTTAAAACTTAACACATGGTGTGTTATTTTTAACACATTTGTTTTAAGAGTGCACTGGTGTACTAACAACCAGACATGGAACCAGTTGGCCAAGGAAAACAACATCAGCTGATGACAGGAACATTGTGAGAGCTGTGAAGAAACTCCAAAAAATAATAGTTAGTGACATCACCAACATCCTTCACACAGCAGGGATGAAAGTATCACTATCCACTGTTCAAAGAAAACTTTGAGTGCAGAAATATAGAGGCCATACCACAAGATACAAACCACTCATCAGCAGTAAAAATCAAAAAGCCAAATTGGAATTTGCAAAGAAATACAGAGATGAGCCAGAAAAGTTCTGGGACCAAGAGTAACCTCTACAAAAGTGATGGAATGGGCAAATTGTGGAGAAAGAACGTATCTGCTCATGATCCAAAACATACAAGCTCATGGGTCAAGCACAATGGAGTTAGTGTTATGGCTTGGGCTTGCATGGCTTCTTCTGGATCAGGCTCACTAAATTTTATTGATGATGGAACTCATGATGGTAGCCAGGCTTGGAGAGTAGCAGGAAACTGTAATCAGGATACAAGAAACTGGTAACTGTAATCTGTTAGAGTTACATCAAAAAACAAAGTAACCAGATTACAGGTACATTTTGTAAAAAAAATTAATAAATTAATTTAAAAAAAAAAAAAGGGGGAATAAGACAATATAGACAGCTGCTTGATTATAGTTCTGGTTCTCTCTTGCCAGTTGTGGCTCACATGAGCAACCTCCTGGTGCATGCACAAATAAATTTGTGCAAAGTTAATTTTGTAGAAATTAACACAAATTGCATCTACATTTGAGAAAATGTCCGGGATTCGACTTTAGTTTCATTATGATGTGCTTATGGTCTAATCCTGCATCATGTGTACGCATTACTTTAACCTCTCTCTGTAATTCCCACCTTCTCTCACACCAATTGGTCAATTATAAAAGTCTTGCAGCAAATATTGGCCAAATTTCTGCCTCTCATCCATTAGCCTACTCTCATTTAACGCGCAAAGGCAAAGTACTGTTGTGTACAGTGTCAAACAGCTGTCAATAGCAGCACATGACAGCTGTCCTGAGTCTAAACAATGCCTATGGCCATATAAAGTCATTTTTAATTTCATGTTATCACATTGCTTCATATTACATGGCCATTCAAATGTGTAAATGATGGCAGAAGGTAAACTCATGCCATCTGATATTTTATTTTATTCCATGGACATTCAAAAGAATGTAGGAAAAAATGTAAAACATGGGCAGAGTGAAACCAATTTTACAGTATCTCACAAAAGTGAGTACACCCCTCACATTTTTGTAAATATTTGATGAAATCTTTTCATGTGACAACACTGAAGAAATGACACTTTGCTACAATGTAAAGTAGTGTAAAGGGGTGTACTCATTTTTGTTGCCAGCAGTTTAGACATTAATGGCTGTGTGTTGAGTTATTTTGAGGGAACAGTAAATTTACACTGTTATACAAGCTGTACACTCACTACTTTATATTGTAGCAAAGTGTCATTTCTTCAGTGTTACATTAAAAGATATAATCAAATATTTACAAAAATGTGAGCCATGTACTCACTTTTGTGAGATACTGTATTTATATATATTTATGTGATGCTAATAGTGTGTCTTTTTCAATGTAATGAAGTCTGCATTCATAGTAACACTGTTTTGAATGCTATTAAGAAACCCCAACCACCCACCCAAAAAAGTTGTCCTCTTTTTTGAAAACCAAATAATATGGTTTAATATGGTCATCCTAACTTTTGTGATGTAATCTTACCTGCATCAGGGACAGTGATCATTTATTTATTTATTTATTTATGTATTTTCTTGAAACAAATCCAAACATTTGAACATGTTTTTAAGCTCCAAAATAAGCTCTAAATAAAAGTAGTAGATCATATTGTTTTTCTCTTGACTTTATTTACATATGTGACCTTGAAGTAATCCAAAAATAATCAGATTGCATTACTTTCATATTGTGATACTTGGATTATGTTACTGATTACATTTTTTATGAAATAATTTGTAACTATAAGGGAATAAACTTTTAAGTTAACCCTCCCAACCCTGATGGTGGTAGAATGAATTCAGAAATCTACAGAAAAAATCTGTCTGCCAATTTACAGAGAAATGCATCCAATCTAATTGGGAGGAAAGACTTCATCAAGGTACAAATGTGGAAGGTTTTAGATTAGCCAAGTCAATCACCAGACCAAATCCAACTGAGCATGCATTTCACCTCCTGAAGATGAGACTGAATGGAGAACCATAAAAAAAAAGAAAAAAAGCTGCATTACAAGTCTGGAAAAGCACCATAAAAGAAGAATGCAACAGTTTGGACATGTCAATGGTTTGCTGGCTTGATGCAGCTATTACAAGCAAGGGACATGCAACCAAATATTAAGTGTTATTTACTTTCATTTACTTTAAGACTATCTGTTTCAATACTTTTGTTCACATAAAAATTTGGTGCTCTGCCACCAAATGTGCCATGTTCTAAGTTGTTAAACAAGTCTAGACGTAAATATCAGGAAATGAATGTTGAAATTTTGATTCATCATCTCATATTCATCTTTTGATCTTTTTTTTTTCTTTAATCTGAAATCTGTTTGTGAATTTCATGAATCTCTATAAATCCTTGAGTGTTGGATACCTGGTGGCTCTCACAACTTTTCAGCCCAGAAGAAAAACCTTATAAATCTTTTTCTAGACATCTGAGCACATGAGACATGGACAACATGTTGTTCTGATGAGAAATACATCAAAATATCATTCATGTTGACAATTGATCTCATATGCCAGAGGGGGTTTTGCGCGAGACGATAAGACATAGCCTAATATTCAAGGTGCCTGTATGTGTTGATAACTGTTTTGTTGTTGTTGTTGCTGTTGCTGTTTTTACCTGCCCCTTGTGGAATACAAATTAAATTACATGCACTATAGGCAGTGATAAGCAGAATATATAATAACTAACTTCAAACCTGCATACTATCTGAGAATAACTGCCCAGTTATAACCCAAGACGATAAGACATAGCCTAATATTCAAGGTGCCTGTATGTGTTGATAACTGTTTTGTTGTTGTTGTTGCTGTTGCTGTTGCTGTTTTTACCTGCCCCTTGTGGAATACAAATTAAATTACATGCACTATAGGCAGTGATAAGCAGAATATATAATAACTAACTTCAAACCTGCATACTATCTGAGGTTCATTCATTCATTTATTCATTCATTCATTCAAAAACATTTGTGATGAATGGTCTAAGCAAAATAACTACTCCCGCTATACTGTATGTTCCTCCTTGATCTTGGAGTTTTGGTTTTGATAAAGAGTATGCTCTGCTATGCAATTGGTGAGGTGTCTCCTAAAGGATCATTAGTGCAGTCTCAGGCTCATTAAAATAGTTACACTTTTTATAAGGTCCTAATATGCAGGATAAATATCAATATTTAGGAGGAAAGGTCATTTCTTGGTCACTTTCCAAGTGAGTAGATCTAAAAGGGAACGCAAGGCGAATTTTCCAGGGAGTCCAGTAGTCTCAAGCGTCCTCATTCCTCAGTGTATTCCTTAGCAAAATCATAATTGTAGTTTTCTATAAATTTATTTTTCAATATGCGAACATATCATCATAAACTTGGTCACATAAACCTTCAGATTCATTGTAAAAGAAAGGATCTAGAAATTTAGTCATCCTATGTTATTGTATAGCCATCAAGATGAAAAAGGTGTACACTTATTTTATAACAGACACCACACTAAGAAACTTATACCATCCAAATACAACATTCACTCTAATGTTCTGTGCTGACACCTTTTTCCTTACTTTTTAAGCACTAAAACTGAAGACATCACTGGTGTATAATAAGTATGCTCAATTTTTTTTTTCCTTTGATGCAGTTATTTGTTGCTTTAAATTGTCTACTTTATTTGACCTGGGTGTGGTGTGTATATACAGTAGAAGGCATATTACTCAGTATTTTTTGCATGAATTGATTTTGGCTTTTGTAAACATTAAATGTGCCATATAAATGCTTATCTCACAGCTGTTCTAATTAATCATGTTTTGCAATTATACAATCTTTTATGCTTTTAAACAGAAATTATTTTTTACAAAATGATTTATCCCAAGCACAGTATTCATAATAACATCAACTGTGACCTCGTTAATCTGTCTAATTAATCAACATTTGCTGTAATGCTATTTTTTTCAACTCCACTTTTTACTCTATATAAATTGTTCCACCATACATGTGCAGTACCATGCCACTTATTTGCAACACATCCATTAATCGGACACACAGCACAATCAATCAAAATCATTCAAAAACCTAGAATTCATAAATATGAGACTAGTTCTCCATTACAAATATATCTCCATCTATCTTTCACTGGTAAGCACAATGATATAAGTTGGAACTGGTATTTTTGGTGTCTGACAGCTTGGACAT